>NW_007157376.1:29025-40592 GCF_000164805.1 Carlito syrichta | reverse complement strand
GTAGAGATGAGGTCTCGCTTCCCAGGCGGGTTTCAAACCCGCAGGCTCAGGCAATCCACTCACCTCAGCCTCCCAAAGGCGCGGTATTATAGGCTGAGCCACCGAGCCCGGCAGCTTGTATTATTTTTATGTTGTTGAAAAAGCCAGTAAGCATGACCATGGGAGAAAAAAATTAATAATTCATTCTCTTGTAGGCAAGGGGTATTTTGTGCTTGAGGTTGATAACCAAGTTAATTCAACTAGGAGAATTTCATTCAAATCAAATGCTAATATGTTTGCAAAAGTGCGAGATACATATATATATATATATCATCCATCATGAAATGGGAAGTGCATTGAAAGAATCTCAAAATATATATGTGTATATACACATATATATACACACACTATATACACATATATAAATATATGTATTGTATATTACATATTATATATATAATTTTTTTCTGTTTCTAAATCTGAATTGTTTTCTGGTGCTGTCTCAAATTTAACAAATATTATATATTGAACAAAAAGAGAAGAAGAAAAGGCAATTCACTGGTTACAGTGTAAGTGAAAAGGCATTTAACAGCTAAGTAATTTTAAACTTCAAGTCACTTTAATAGACTTTTGAACTTCCTCAAGTTTCCATAGAACTGTGACACTGGTCCTGAAGAAAGCTACCTTCTGGTCTTGTGCTAAATCTCATTGGCCCTGAGCAATCAAGACCTTTGAAAAGACAGACAACCTGGCATATCTTCCAGAGGGAGCATTTCTTTCTTTCCCTAGTGTCTATGCAAACTTGCCAGATTTTTTTCCCATTTTCTCATTGTTTTTCCTCCCAAGTGGTTGTAGGCTAGAATTCATTTAAATTTCTTGAGACTTCTTTAAATGATCAGTATATTTCCCCCCTTTGCTAAGTAACATTTTAATTTTATCTTCAGGATTCTCAGGAATTAAAAAGTATATATGTCAAAACAAAAATAAGTGAGCTTACTGATTATTTTTTTCACTTATCACCTTGAAAAAAGTCTTGGGTTGAAACACTTAAAAATAAAGGATTTTTTTTTTTTTTTTTGGTGTTAAGTGTTTGATATTAAAACAAAACCAAATGTTTTTGATACACACACACACACACACACACACACACACACACACACACACACACACACAGACACATGAAGGAGGACTCCCTTCAAATTGGAATTATCGTTTGGAGGGCAGGTCCTTTATAGTACAGGCTTCCCCCTCCAGGAAAAATATTCTGGGAACACATCAGCATCAGTGTACCAGCTAGCATTGTTGTGAGAGCCTGTGTTCAGCTTCAGGGATTTTTTTTTCTTTTAAAATTCTTTCAATGCATTTCCCATTTCATGATGGATGATTTACAAGTACACCTGCCCACAACTCACAGAGTATTCAGCAGTTTTTGACTACAAATGACATAACCCCCATGCCCCACCTTCCCTTTTCACCCAATCTCTCCCTGAATGACTTTTGTTTCCCCAAATGAAAAAAGTCCTCAAAGGGAAACATTTTGCAGATGTGGAAGAGGTGAAACAAAAAATGGCAGAAGCACTATTAGGCATCAAAATTGATGAGTTTAAAAACTGTTTTGAGCACTGGAAAAAGCATCTCAATAGATGCATTGCATCAGACAGTATTTTGAAGATGACAGAAATTTAAACATGTAAGGAGAAATGCACAATTTTTTATAAATAAATTCCACTTTTTGGGTCTCCCCTCATATACTTATATGTATACCTATCTCCCATCATATACCTATATGTATATACCTATATGTGTGTGTGTTTGAGTATGTTTTGAAATAATGATTCGTGTTTTTTACAAAACATAATAACCAGTCAGTTATTCAGCCACACTTTAATGAGGAGTCTACCTTTTCTTAGCTGATTTGCATTGTCCCTTTGTTATACATTAGGTGTTCACATATACATATATTATCATTCCCTCTTTTCTCAATTAGCTCCTTAGGGAATGCTGATAAACATATATTGGATTTATTCTATCCTTTATATCTCTCTAATTTGATCTCTTAAATTCTCAACCATAATCATATTAAAACAATTACTTTATATTTTATTCAATAATTCTAGTACCTTACATATTAAGTGGTCAGGTTGGAAATTTGTGTGTTTTACCATGTCCCAGTCGTGCTATGTTCTCATCTGCTTAGGGATTTTTGTTATTGTGACATGATACTTAGAACTTTACCTGTGAGAATTACTTGAAGTTTGAGTTTAAAGTAGATTTTTCCAGAAAAGAGTTGGTTTGCATTTTCCAGGGACCTGGTCATGCTTGTTCCTAGCTTTTATAAAAGATTACATTTGCAGCCGGGCTCGGTGGCTCAGCCTGTAATCCCGCGCCTTTGGGAGGCTGAGGTGAGTGGATTGCCTGAGCCCACGGGTTCGAGACCCGCCTGGGCAGTGAGACCTCATCTCTACAATAAATCAAAAAATCAGCCGGGCATGGTAGTGCATGCCTGTAATTCCGGCTACTTGGAAGGCTGAGGTGGAAGGATCGCTGGAGCCCAGGAGGTCGAGGCTGCGGGGGCCGGGAGTGGCCACTGCACTTCAGTCTGGGTGACAGAGTGAGACTCCAACTCAAAAAAAAAAAAAAAGATTACATTTGCAAGAGTACAAATGAAGTTCACACCCCATAAGTTTACATTTTTAAAAAAGGAATAAATTAAGCCAAAAACTATTAAGTGTAGTGTCCTATGCTCCTACCTTGATAAATATACCTTATAATAATGACATCCAAAAATATTTGAAAGTCTATAATTTTCATGTGACTGGAAGTTGTCAAGATACTAGAGATGAGTGAATTTCATTATTACACATTTCTAGGTATTCTCTTGATGAGCTGAAGTTTATATGAGTAAATAAGTATTTGTCTTATTAGTTTACATTTACTTTATAAACTTATTTTCACCCATCATCGCAAAATAATCACTAATTATGTTATAATCAAAATTTTGCATATAGCTTTTCTATCAATAGCAATCACCTAAAAGCTAAAAGTGTACCAGTTTAGCTACACTTTTATGTCTTCATCAAAATTCAAAATATAAAAATTGGAAATTAAGCATATGCTTACAAAAAGTTATTTTTTCTTTTAAAATACTCAAGATTATCTGTTAAAATTAGAAGGCAATATGCAATTTATGACTATCAAATTTTAAATAAAAGCTAACTAAACAAACTAAAAAAACTGTTTATTTTAAAAAATTTAAATATTAAATATTTTATAAAAGTACAGCTATTCATAATTCTAGCATTCAGTGTCTAATCTAGTTGCCCATGTAAGAGATTGATACCATAATTTCTTTTTTGTTAGTTGGAATCTCACTCTGTTACCCAGGCTGGAGTGCAGTGGCACACTCATGGCAACCACAGCCTTGACCTGCTGGGCTCAGGTGATCCTTCTGCCTCAGCCTTCCAAGTAACTGGAACTACAGGTGCGTGCCACCATGCCTGACTAATTTGTTTTGATTTATTGTAGAGATGAGATCTTGCCAAGTTGCCCAGGCTGGTCTTGAACCCCTGGGCTCAGGCACTCCTCTCACATTGGCCTCCCAAAGTGCTGGGATTACAGACTTGAGCCACCACATGTGGCGATACCATGATTTTTATTGCTATATCTAGACCTACATATAGACAAATATGAAAGAAATATGAATTGTTTAATATTGCAAGATATTCCTTATCTGTCACGTGCAATTATATGCTGCACTAATTTATGAAGTAACATAGACAACCTTGTATTAAAACATGAAGAAAAGCAACAGCAAAAAAATAGATGCTGGGCACTATGGATATGGGATTATTTGTTATGCAAAAATCCATTGCATGTATGCTCTCTAGAAATATAAAAATTGGAAATTAAGTATATAATAATAATTTGACAAAAATTATCTTTAAAACTTTTTAGAAATTTAAAATTTTATTTTAAAGATGTGAGGTACATTTCAGGGTTAGGTACATAAGTGGTCATCGTGCAGGTAAAGTTTGGGTACCCTTATTGATGTTATGTGCCCCCCTCCTGTGGCAGTGTCCCACTACTGCCAATCCTTTTATTATAGTATTATGATGTGTTCAGGGTTCACTTATGAGTGAGTACATGTAGTATTCTGATCTTTGTTTCTGTGATAAATCACTGAATTATAGATTCCAAATACCAAGTTGCTGAAAAGTACATAATTTTGTTTTTCCTTTCTGGCTGTGTAATATTCCATCATGTATATGTACCACATTTTCTTTATCTTGTCCTGTTTTGATGGGCAGCATGGTTGATTCCATATTTTTGCTATTGTGAATAGCGCTGCAATAAATGTGTGCTTAAGTATCTTTATTATAGATTGATTTGAGTTCCTCCAGGTATATTCCCAGAGGGGAATTATTACGTCATACAGAAGGTCGATTTTTGGATTTTTTAGAAATCACCACACTGTTTCCCACATAGGTTATATTAATTTGCACTCTCACCAACAGTGTAGAAGTGTTCCCTTTTCCCCGCATCTTTTCCAGCACCTGTTATTTTTTGAATTATTGATGATGGCCATCCTGACTGGAGTTAGGTGGTATCTCAGTGTGGTTTTAATATGAATTTCTTTGATGATTAGTGAGGTTGAGCATTTTTTCATGTATCTGTTGGCTGCTCATATGTCTTCTTCTGAGATGTATCTATTCACATCTTTTGTCCACTTAAAAAAAATAATTTTATTAAAGCCTTATTAAAACTTACACAAACATAATGCAAGGCATTGTTTAAACACATTTAGGCATATATCTCTTAAACAATAAGAACACCAGAACAAATGTATATGTTGAATATGAACTAAAATTACAGACCAAAAAAATTTAAGTTAACATTAATGTGAGGGGTGGTGTTCAACCATGTTTTACAATTTGGCTCTGAGTTTGGCATGTTCCAGTGACTAAGTTTCAATGATTCTGTCACTTTTCTTTGTTGGAATCACTAAAAATCTTGACTTGTGCAGCTTTCGCTGGGCCCAGATTCTTCTATTTTTTTTCATCTGCCTGTGACAATGAAAGACTCCCTACCTGTCAAAGCAGGACAGCACCACAAATAAGTGTGAGTACTGAAATTGGGTAGAAATAGGGAGTTTCCTGAGGTGGTCTAGGGCATGCTTTTATTAAGATCATTGAGTAAACATAAAATGGGAAAATTCTTGCCCTGAAGAGCTCAGGGGCTTCCAAGAAGACATCCTTGCACTCAGTTTGAAATAAACAGTACTAGCTGGGCCAGGATTCTGTAAGAACATACAGACTGAGTATCCTGCCAGACTAGGGGATAGGACAAGGGAAGCTGCTGAACTAAGAGAAACTGAAGGATGAGAACTGTAAAACTAAGGTCTCTTTTAAACTGTGCTTATTTATGACTTGCTGTTTGATTAGGGACTTCTCCTTTTTAATTATTTGGTGTCAGGTTTTCCAATCAGTGCTCTGATATCCCATGTGGTTAGCGAACACCTATGATAGGGAAGTTGATCCCCATTAATAATCTTATATTGGTAAAAATCCGAGGTTTTTGAGTTTTGTAAAAAAAAAAAAAAAGTTTTAGAATCAGATTATATCAGGGAACAACTTCCTGCCTAGCTATAGATTGTTGGTTTCAAGTGTGTTAGCTTCCAATGTACCAAAGTCACAGGCATTCTTCATTATAAGATGTTCTCATCTATTATGGTGAACCTGGGGAAAAAAAGGTCATAGTGTTAAGATAAACCTGCTATATATCCACCCAAGAACAAACCATAGGAATGGGGGGACAATATCTTTATGTGTGTGTGTGTGTGTGTGTGTGTGTGTGTGTGTGTGTGTGATTAACTTACTATAAGTTCCTCATTCTGTATCACTAGATTATACCTTTCTTAAAAATTTTTTTGTCTATCAAAACAGTCAGTGGAACTGCTATAAATTAAGTACAAGCTGTAAAGTCTCCTCTGCATTTTGGGCAAGTCATTAAACTCTCTAGCTACGGTGCTCTCATTTATAAAATGG
Organism: Carlito syrichta; assembly: GCF_000164805.1. Taxonomy (NCBI): domain Eukaryota; kingdom Metazoa; phylum Chordata; class Mammalia; order Primates; family Tarsiidae; genus Carlito; species Carlito syrichta. The sequence continues at coordinate 34,569 of NW_007157376.1, read as the reverse complement.
GACAATAGCACCTGTCTGCCTGCTCTCAGGAAATCAAGAGTCATCATTAGAGTAAATATATTAAAATATCTAAAAGTTTTGCCCACTTTTTAATAGGGTTTTTTTTTTTTCCTTTCGGCACTTTTGAGTTCCTTGTAGATCCTGGATGTTAAGCCTTTGTCAGAATACAGTTGGCAAATATTTTTTCTCAGTCTGGGGGTTGTCTCCTGGCTCTCTTAATGGTTTCTTTGGCCTTGCAGGAGCTTTTCAGTTTGATGAAATACCACTTGTCTATCTTATCTTTTGTGGCATTCGCTTTTGGAGAGTTGATCAGGAATTGGTTGCCTATTCCAATTTCTGTAAGGGTGTTTCCTATGTTTTCTTCTGGGATTCTTAAAGTGTGAGATTTTACATTTAGGTTTTTGATTCATTTGGAGTTGATTTTTATCTATGGAGATATGTAGGGGGTCCTGTTTCAATCTTCTGCACGTGATCAGCCAGTTTTCCCAGCACCATTTACTGAATAGGTTCTCTTCTCAGTGGTTGTTGGTGGAGGCTATGTCAAAGATGAGTTTGTTGAGAAATTGAGGTTTTGGTTCCAAAATCTCTGTCCTGTTCCATTGGTCTATATTCCTGTTCTTGTACCAATACCAGGCTGTTTTGATTATTGTAGCTTTATAATAGAGCTTGAAGTCTGGATGTGTGATACCTCCTGCTTTGTTTCATTTGCTAAGGATTGTTTTGGCTAAAAATCGTCTGTTATCTAACAGCTTCTGTTGCTCAAATTCCCCTATACTTTTGTCCTTCCCACCCAGAGCAAAGACTTACACAGGCATGTATCTTTATCATCATCCTTGCCAGACCTTTTTTTTCTTATTTACTTACTGAACATGTCATGTTTTGGAAATCTTATGTTTATGTGGGGATTTCTAATCTGACTGAGACTTGTCTTCTACCTTAGCACACATACCCTGTTAAAACAGAGGCTCTGAGCCAAGAGGAATAGGCAGAGCAAACTGATTGCAGAGCAGGCTGCAGACTCAGTTCTCCCTTAGCCCAGTAGGTTTATGCTTTCCTGCCATTTCTATTCTCAGAGAAATTCTCTTGCTATGCCACCAGCTCAACCATTCAATAAAATGCTTGTTTTTTTAAATGTTTTATTCAGTATTTTTAGGTTTTAGTGGAGGAGCTTCTAATCTATCACACTGCTAAAAATAAAATCCAGTGTCTTAATGCTTATAGAATACTTTACTATGTTAGGTTAAAGAATTTTTCTAACAGTCAAATGGTAGCTACTGTTGATCCCATATCACAAGTAAGTTGCTGAGGCTCAGATGTTTGGTGAATTTCTATGGTGATATGATTTTATTTGTTAGACAGTAGAGAGGGTTAGGGCCCAAGAGAAAAGTGAATAAGATACTAAACTTGGGAGAGAGAAGGAAGGAAGGGGAGGTGTAGGGCTTAGGGGGTCGCACGGAGAGGAGTGTGATTTAATGGATGGAGAACAATCTTTAGGGACAGTTATATCTGCATGTAAAGGGATATTCAAGCACTATCCTTGATGTTTGTGCAACCTTGCAACATTACTTCACCTTGAGCATCAGGTGTCTTGTCTGTAACTTGGGACTAATAATAATATATAACAGAAAGACATTTAATTAATTATAACACTTATAATTAATTATAAACTAACTGCAGCCATTCTTGTATTTCAAGGAAGTAACAAAATTCAGTTTTGGGAGAAGGCACCTTCCTCCTCCTTCTCCTCCTTTAAAGAAACAGGGTGTCACAATGTTCCTCCTACTCCTCCTCCTTCTTCTTTAAAGAAACAGGGTGTCACAATGTTCCACAGGCTAGTCTCGAACTTCTGGCTTCAAGTGATCCTCCTGCTTTGACCTCTCAAAGTTCTAGGATTATACTACACTCAGCTACTCTGTTTTTAAAAAATGTATTGAACATCTTTTGAGTGTAAAAGGTGAAGCTCTTATCTTCACTTCTAGGGAGTCTTCTGAAGAGAATAAAAATATGAAGAGAGCTGAATTATTCAGAATAATTTTGAGTTTCCACAAGTGATTCTGGAGAGAAGGATTAAGGGACCTAAGATCTGGGAAGAAGAGACCCAAGACCTGGTAAAAAGAAGCTGAGGTGAATGAGGGAGGGTCCCAGGAATCAGGAAGATTATAAAGGGCTGTAACCAGTGAAAAATTCAGGGTGACAAATGTCTTAGTTTTAGGTTAGTAATGCCTACTATTTAATTTTTAGCTGTTGCCCATGTTGTATGATGCTGTCATTTCCTACCGTGGCCCTAAACCTTTCATTAAAGTCTGCTTTCCATAACAGACAGGTGGCAATGATTCCTGTGGGAATGAAAGGACTTAGAAAAAAGTCTAGCATGGAGTGAAGTGTTACAGAAAGAGGACATGGAATTTATCACATAGGAGAGCAATTCCCAATAGTAATAGCAATAGGAATGAATAACAGTTGATATAAATTCTTAAATTGCATTATTCAAATTTTAAAAAATATCCTTAAAGTAATCCTTGGAAGGAAGAAGCACTGGTCCTTTCACACAAAAAAGATTAAAATGTTCTATACGTACATAAAAAAGGGTTCAATATTATTAGATGTTAGGGAAAGGGATATTAAAACCAGTGAGATACCACTACACATTTGCCAGAATGGATAAAGTTTAGTAATTGTCTGTCCCTTCAAATGTAAGCTGGGATATAGAACGACTAGAACTCTTCTCTTCTAGGTAGATTTGAACTCAAACATATATATAATTACATTAAGTATAATTGGACTAAATAATCTATTTAAAAGGCAGAGATTAATTAACTGGATGAAAAAAAGCAAGATCCAGCTATGCAGTTTAAATGAGGCATTCTCTAAATATAAAGATACAGATTTATTGAAAGTAAACTGATAGAAAAAGATATACAATGCAAATACTAGATAACTAGCATGACCAAATATCCACTGTGCTCTGGAGTTAGGAGTTTGTTGAATGTCAGGTATTTTAAAGCTATAAGCAGGGGAGTCTTTGACAAACCAGGATGGTGGTCATTCTAAGCATAACAAAGATAGCATCAGGCAAATTAGACTTGAAGACAAAGGTTACTACTAGCCATAAAAAGAAACATGTCCCTGAAATAAAATAGTAAATTTATTAAGGAGACATAAATTTCTTAAAAGTTTATGCACTTAGCAGTATTTCAAAATACATGAGACAAAAACTGACTAAAGCAATAAATAAATTACAATCATAGTAGGGTATTTTAATACCCTTTCTTAGCAATTATTAAAATAAGTAGATAAATAAAAAAAAAAAACAAGTAGTAGCTGGGCACAGTGGCTCAAGCCTGTAATCACAGCACTTTGGGAGGCAGAGATGAGAGGATTGCCTGAGTCCAGGGTTTCGAGACCAGCCTGGGCAACTTGGTGAAACCTCATCTCTACAATAAATCAAAAAATTAGCCAGGTGTGGTGTCACACACCTGTGGTTTCAGTTACTTGGAAAGCTGAGGCAGAAGGATCAACTGAGTCCAGCAGGTTGAGACTGTGGTGGACATGAGCATGCCACTGCACTCCAGCCTGGGCATCAGAGTGAGACTCTGACTCAACAACAACAACAACACCAAAGCCAAAAAACAAAACATGTAGGAGTATAGAAGTTGAACTTGACCTGATGGATATTTGGAAATACTACGCTCAAGATTAGCTAAACATAAATTCTTTTTTTTTTCAAGTTTATATGGAATGTTGATGAAGATAGGAATATGCCAAGTAAAAAAAAAAATCTTTAAAATTTTCAAAGGGGCCAGGATCAGTGGCTCAGCCTATAATCACAGCACTTTGGGAGGCCGAGGCAAGTGGATTGCCCAAGCCTGCGGGTTTGAGATCAGCCCGGGCAACTTGGCAAGACCTCATCTCTACAATAAATAAAAATTTAGCTGGGTGCAGTAGTGTGCAACTGTAGTTCTGGCTACTTGGAAGGCTGAGGCAGAAGGATTGCAGGAACCCAGCGGGCCAATACTGGGGTGGCCATGAGTGTATCACTGCACTCCAGCCTGAGTGGTGGAGTGAGACTCCAACTAAAAAAAAATAATAATAAAAATTCAAAGGATGGAATACTTGCAACATTTCTCTGACCACAAAGGATTTAAATAAGAAATTAATAACAATACAATGTCTTGAAAATCTTTATATTAAAATTAAGCGAAACACATTTTTATATAAACAATTGCTCAAAGATAAAATAACAAGAAAAATTAGAAAATAACTTGAACTAAATAATTAAAATACACCAAATAAAAACTTGTGAGATACAGCGAATGCAGTGCTTAACGGGATTTGAAGCCTTAAATTCTTATATTAAATAATAAAAGAGATTTAAAAACCAGTAATTTAACATACAATATATTTATGTGCAATAGACAAAATTGAAGCGTATGTTAAATCCAAGGTAAGTAGAAATAATGAAAGAAGAGAAGAAAATACACAGTAGAGAAAATTAACAAAACTAAAAGTTGGGTTTGCAAACAAGCTTAATAAAACTGAAAATCTCTAACAAGACTGATCTTCACATTTGGAATAGCAAGAGGGAATTCAAACGATCAATATTAGGCATAAGAAAGGAAGCATTGCTATAGATTTTCCAGAAATTATAGGATATTAAAGACCTTTCTAGGAAGAAAACTACCAATCCATATGGATTTTCTGGTGAACTTTGTCAAACACAGAAGGAAGCTGTCTTGACCAGTGTTAGACAAACTATTTAAGAAAACAGAACAGAGACAACAATTCCTAATTCAGTCTAGAGTTCAGTATTATGCTAATATCAAAGCCTAACAAGAAAATAAAATTACAGATTAATATCCTTCATGGGTATAGACATACAAATTCTCAACATTTTAGCAAATGAAAATACATAAAAATGTATGCTGTAACATAAACCAAGTGGGGTTTGTCCCTGGAATGCAAAGTTGGTTTAACATTAAAAAACCAAGCAATGGGACCTTATTAAACTGACAAGCTTCTGCAAAGCCAAAGAAACCATCAAGAGAGCAGGGAGACAGCCTACAGACTGGGAAAAAGTATTTGCCAACTCTAGGTCTGACAAAGGCTTAACATCCTGGATCTACAAGGAACTGAAACGTACTGAAAAGAAGAAAACAAACAACCCCATTATAAAATGGGCAAAAGACATGAACAGACACTTCACAAAAGAAGACATTCGAGCAGCCAACAAACACATGATGAAATGCTCAACCTCACTAATCATCAGGGAGATGCAAATCAAAACCACACTGAAATACCACCTAACTCCAGTCAGAATGGCAATTATCAACAACTCAAAAAATAACAGCTGCTGGAGAGGGTGTGGTGAAAAGGGAACACTTCTACACTGTTGGTGGGAGTGTAAACTAGTGCAACCTCTGTGGAAAGCAGTGTGGCGATTCCTAAAAGCTCTAAAAATTGACCTTCCATATGACCCTGCAATCCCCCTACTGGGAATATACCCTGAAGAACACAAATCACTCTATAAAAAAGATACCTGCACAC
>NW_007157376.1:20939-28735 GCF_000164805.1 Carlito syrichta | reverse complement strand
GGAAACTATGGGGGGAGGGGGCAGATGGGATTAACAGTAGCAAATATCTGTCGGGGGATGGGAAAACACTTTTTATCTACAGGGTGCCTGAATGAAACGTCATTGTACACCTAACCCTTAACTGTACCCCACAAAACCATAATAAAAAATACTGATTAATGAAAAAAAAAAAAAAAACAAGCAAATAAAATAAATAATTATTTATTCACCACATTAAAAGAATAAAAGAGAAAAGCCAAATAATTACCTCCACAGCTGTGGAAAACAATGGACAAAAAAGTAGGAATTGGTGAGAATTTCCTTAATGTAATAAAGGACTTCTACAAAAACCCTTTAGCTAAGAGCATACTGAATGATTTTGTCCTACAATAGGGAACAGGAAAAGGATGTCCATTTTCTCAACTTGTGTTCAACATTTTACTGGAAGTCTTAGTAAACGTAGATAGTAGAGAAAATAAATAAAAGGTATACATATTAAAAAGGAAGAAGTAAAACTGTTATAATTTATATATAGGTTAATGCAAAAGTAATTGGGAATTTTGCATTGTTGCTATTTGCCATTTGATATTGGAATACATTCTTAAATGTGGTCATGTTATATATCATTTTAATATGCAATTTCTCACTTTTTTTGATTATGACTTATTACTTGCTGTTTATTTTTTATTTAAAATAACTATGGAAGTGATGTTAGACAAAAAGCGAATTTGAGTGATTTTCTTATTTGAGTTCAAAATGGGTTTTCAAGCGTAACTCGTAACATCAGCAATACATTTGACTCAGGAATTGCTAACAAACATACAGTGTAGTGGTTCAAGAAGTTTTGCAAAGGAGATGAGAGCCTTGAAGATAAGGAGCATAATGGTTGACCATCGAAATTAACAATGACCAATTGACAGCAATCATTGAAGCTGATCCTCTTACTACTACATGAGAAGTTGTCGAAGAACTCAACATAGACCATTCTATGGACATTCGACATTTGAAGCAAATTGGAAAGGTGAAAAAGCTCAATAAGTGGGTGCCTCATGAGTTGACCAAAAATAAAAAAAAATTGTCGTTTTGAAGTATTGTCTTCTCTTATTTTACGTAGCAACAGTGAAGCATTTCTCGATTGGATTGTGACATGGGATGAAAAGTGGATTTTATATGGCTGGTGGCGATGACCAGCTCAGTGGCCGGACCGAGAAGAAGCTCCAAAGCACTTCCCAAAGCCAAAAGTGCACCAAAAAAAGTCTTGGTTACTGTTTGGTGATCTGCGGCCAGTATGATCCACTACAGCTCTCTGAATCCTGGTGAAACCATAACATCTGAGAAGTATGCTCAGCAAATCAATGAGATGCACTCAAAACTGCAATGCCTGCAGCCGACATTGGTCAACAGAAAGGGCACAACCAATGCTTCAGAAGTTGAATGAATTGTGTTATAAAGTTTTGCCTTATCCACCATATTCAATTGAGCTATTGCCAACCAACTACCACTTCTTCAAGTATCTGGACAACTTTTTGTAGGGAAAACCCTTCCACAACCAACAAGATGCAGGAAATGCTTTCCAAGAGTTCCTGGAATCCCAAAGCACGAATTTTTACACTACATGAATAAACAAACTTATTTCTCATTGGCAAAAATGTGTTGATTATAATGGTTCCTATTTTGATTAATAAAGATGTGATTGAGGCTGGTTATAATGATTTAAAATTAATGATCCCAAACTGCAATTACTTGTGCACCAACTTAGAAATAGAAAACAACTGTATGTAGAAAATCCTAAGGAATCTACAAAGAAACTACCAGAACTTAAGTTCCGTAAGTAAGGTCCTGTCATACAAGGTCAGTATATAAAAAGCCACTATAGTTTCCATATATGTTCCTCGCCAGATGGTGAGGTTTTGGGATCTGCTTTAACAAGGCAGTGGAACAGAGCTGCGCCAGGCCCCAGGCCGTGGAGACACGCCCGGAGGGCTCCCTGGAGAAGGCAGTGTCCTGAGCTCTGAGTTAAAAACAGAATGGAGATGCGTGGGGGTAAACTGTCCTTCAGCAGTGGCAGCTTGAAAGGAAGAATCTGGAGGTAATTGTGCCTGTGCTACTCAGGGTCCCCTCCCCACATAAGCAGATGCTCTGCTGCAGTCATCCTGGCCCCAGGCTTTCGAGGCACCGCACGACGCAGCGTTCCCTGTACCCTGCCTGTGCCTTCTGACTCGACCCGCCTACACCCCGGCAGGACATGAGGTGTTCCACGCTCTGTCTTAGAGCAGGCTCTGACTCCCAGTGACCTCAGGAAAAGGGCCAGGAGACGCACAGGCTCTGAATCCCGAAGTTACCGCCTGTCCCATTCCAGGTGTAGAGGGGCCCGCAGGCCGTGCCAGCTCCGGGAGCTACAGCCCACTCAGTCGCAGTCCTGAGTGGTCCCCAATAGCGCAGAGCCCGTGGGTCCTGGTCACTTGTCCCAGCAGTGGGAGGTCGAGACGCCCTGGAGAGTTGCCCAGGTGGGCCGTTGGGGTCGCCCCTCGCTGGCACTCCCTTCCTCTGCCACATGCTCCAGTGAGGCGTCACCAACGCCCCGCTGGAGTCGGTAGCTAGGCGACCACGCCCCTTCCAAGGCTCGACCACGCCCCTTCCAAGGCTCGACCACGCTCTAACGGCTCCTAACTGACAGCTTCCTCAGCAAGCTTCGCCCATCCGCTCAGCTGTGACTGTGCTCCAGGATCTGGCTAGGCCGTCTGCATCTCTCCTACTTGCTTGCTATTCTAGGATTGTCTGCTTTTACCCCTATCCAGCAGGCTTAGTGCTCCACTCTGGAGGATGAGGAGGGAAGCAGGCGCTTCCAAGACTTTCGCCCCTAGGAGCCACCCAGGAACAGTAAACATCCCTCTTTCTGGGAGCAAATGGACTGTTTCCGTTTGTCATGCTAAGCAGCTAGTTACCTCTTGAGGCAGGTGCCGCCAGTCACCTCCTAGATCCTTGCCTGACATAGACTGAGCTAAGGCCCCAGGAGAGCACAGGAAAGGCACAGTTGAGGAGGATGCCAACCTCCAGTGACCAAAGGCAGAGGGATCAGAAAGAGGCCTCTTGGCAGTTGGGGTGTACCATCAGCATCTAGGCCTATGGAGAGCACTGCAGTCCTGGTCTCTGCAAAGGAGAACTTCAATCCAAGATCCTGGAAGGCAGCCTGAAGAAGAAAGCCCGGTGTCTTCTATGAGCTCTTTTACCAGAGGCCATGGCATCATCTACTGGAGGTATCTTTCTTCTCTAAAGGAGCGATTCAGGGATAGCTGGGCTCTGCTTTGTCAAGAGGTTGACAAAGGAGTGCTTGATGAAGACCATTGTCCAGCTCTGCACTTCACTGATGTTTGAGAAGACTATCAGAAAAGCTTTTAGGATCTTTTAGACACTTTGTCAAGGAGAAATTCTTTATCCACACTAGTTGATTGTAGGCCCTGTAAATGGAAAATTTCAATGTTGCTGCTGCTGCCACTGCTACTGTTGAGGAATTGAGGTGAGATGACCTCATCTCCTCAGCTTTCTTGTATAGTCATTACTGAAGACCCAAACTTAGAGAAGACAGCTCAGCATCTATGGCTCAATAACATCTTGGTGGGTAAGACTGGAGCCATGCAGACTGCAGTGCCACTCAGTCTGCAGGTTTTTTTCCCCTGCCTGCTGTGGGGAATGAAGACATCCTGCCCCTGACCACTTTCACCTTGCAGATCCTGGCTACTAAAACTTTCCCAATTGTCAACCTGGCTGACCTGTCTGCCAGGCCTCCAATCCTGCCTGCCTCTCTGCCTTCTCACACTGCAGAGTTTGATTGTCAAATGAGATGCACAAACTCTTAGTGTTGCTGTTTGTGCTCTCTGTAGAATTTTGGGCTCATTTTGGGAGTTCTGCTTAGTAATAAGAGCAGAGGACTCTGCATTCTCATCCTTCAGCCATAGCTCAGCGGTTGTAGCATCTTCTACTACTGTCCTCCTCACAGCTGCCAGCACCTTGATTCTCTCCTTCTAGCCTGCCTCTTGCAGAATGGAGTCACCTACCCTCATGAGTGTGGATTCATATGGACCCTCCTCCACTCACATCCATCAGATTCAGATTCAGTCTTCACCTGTCAGCCCACAGCTGCTTCTATAGCCACATCCACTGTTGCCACCAGCGTGTCTGCTGGGTAAGCCCCCAGCCTGCTTTGAACTTTGGTGTGACTGACATGGACATCACTCCCTCCTCCCAGGATTTTTTCTTGAGATTTCCCTCAGGCTCCAGAGAAAGCATCTTCCCATTTTCCATGGCGCTCCCTGATTCTGAGACAATGCCATCTAGAAGTGGCATTGTTTGTTCCCATTTCTACCAGCTTGTCTGCACAGTTGGTCAGTGGCCCAAACGTTACTTTCAAAGTTATTTTAACCCAGGAGCCACCCTTCAGCACACATTTTGGCCCCTGATGGGCTGCAGCCTATAGCTACCAGCTTTGATGTTTCTCTCCCTTGGAAAGGTAGCTTCAGTACAAGCTTCAGACTTAACCTGCCCTGCAGCCCAATGACAGCACGCACGAAACAATCAGTTTCACGTGTTTACCATCCTTATTTTCTACCATGGCATTCCTGACAGCACCTAGTTGGCCTTTGGATGCAATTCAGACATTTTTCCAGTGAGTGCAGCCACTACTTCTGGCTTTAGAGCCACCACCAGAATGCCCAGCACTGGAGACAGTAATTCACTGTTTGTGAACACACTGCAGAACCATTTGTGTTTATGGGATCTGCATTCCCATGGGTAGCAGCAGCTTTAGGGCAAGTGTGGCTCTCCTAGGCCCAAGATCCATATCTAGCGCACTCAGCTTTGGTACAGAACACCCAGCACCAGAGCTCATATTGGGAGAGGCTTAAATCTGAATATGTGTCCCACTGTCTTATAGCATCTCTATTACAGAGAGCCCACCTCTTCAGAGAGAAAAATCTGTCCTGAGAGACAGTTTTCTTCCTGCCTATAGTCAAGGCAGTTGGCCCACTGGGTGAAAGCACATATGTTATTTTTGGAATCAGCACCCATGAAAAGAGCACATTTGTTCCTACTTGGAATCACATCACCTAAAACCCAGTGTGCCAGAGCACATCTGGTTGGGGTTGGAGTGGCCAGAACCTTACCTGTGGTTTGAGGGTCCTGTGCTTCCATCTTTCATCAGAGCGCCTAGGGCTCACCTGGCCATGGCATACCTGTTGCAGGGTCCAGCACCATTTCTATGGCAGGAGATACCTCTACTTATGCTTATAGCCATAACACCTGGATTGTACCTGCCCAAAGTGCATCTGCAGCAGCATGGGGGCCAGCACAACAGCTGTGCTGTAGGCCTACGTGTTTCCATCTCCAGCACTTGGGCTCCCCCAGCTAAAGCTCAGATGGTACAGTGAAAGGAGCCAGGCATACTGTGTTGGGAGATGCTTCTCTGCATTATGGTCAGTGTCCTTGAGCCCACTTACTCAGAGCAAACTTGTTACTATTGGATGTACCAGTTGTACTGAGAGAAGAAATAGGTGCTCTCAGGCTCCAGGGTGTGCTCTCTCCCATTTGCCCAGGCCCATTGCAGTGTGGAGCAGATCTCTCCTGTAAAAGCACCAACCTCCAGCAGTTCACTTGCATTTAGGGTCAGCAGCCCTACCACAAATTTCAACCTTCCCTTGGACTGGGAGTCACTATTCAGCTCACATTTTGAGTCTGTAATGGGTGATTGCAGAAGACACTTTCCCCGTGCCTCTGTTTTTGTGTGGCTTACTTGTCACTGTCTCTGTAGTTGCCTGTGCTCCTGTAGTCAGCACCTCTGCAGACTCCACATCTAACTTGCACTTGACTTTGATGAAATTGATATGGATACTATGCTCCCTACCTGGGCTACTGGATCTTCAGTGAAAATTATTGCCAAACTTTCTTCCCATTTCCCACAGAGCTCCTTCATTACGAGAACATGCTATCCAGAGGCAGTATTGCCTTAACCTGTTTCTATCATTTGGCTCAGAGTCAATCCTCTGTCCACATTTGGATTCATATCTGTCTTCATGAACTAAAGCCTAGAGCCACCATCTTTGGTGACTGTTGACCTTTTGGAAGCCAAGCAGCCCCAGCACAAACTCCTAATTTAACTTCTGCCAATCCTCACCTCCCAATGGAAGTACAACTCAATCAGCTTTGTGGGTTTGACATACCCAATTTCTACCAATTTTGCAAGGGTGCTCATGGACATAGAATACTTCTGTCGCAGTCAGAGGGGACAAGGCTGTACATGATTTGGAAGGCATTTCTACTTTTGGCTAAGTCACAGTACCTCCTTTGACTTTTGAGGAGGCAGCACCACTGAGAAACACCTTTGCTCCTACCTTTGGTCAGAATACTGCCAAGTCTGGTGTGGTCACTGCAAGCATCAGCCTTGCCTTTGGGGCACTTTTATTACCACCAGGGGTTGTGGGAGATGTAAATGTGGGACTGTCAACCCTTTACTTTCTCTTAGTGCAAGACACTGTATCTCAGCAATTAAGAAGCAAAAGCTTCCTTTAAAAATGGGAAGGGGCAAACTTTACCTGTACGATGACCAATTGTATACCTGATCCTGAATTGTACTCCACATCTTTAAAATTTAAAAAGGGAAGAGGGTAATGATTACTGCTGCCCATGAATGACATTGATCCACTGGGAAGAGGCTCAGTTCCCTCTGGTTATGGCAAACAAACTTAACCTACTCTCAGTCTTCCTACAGCAAGCTGAATGTCCTATACCTTAGGTATGTGTGAGTATCAGAGGTTGTGGGGAAAATGGGTATGATCAGAAGTCCACACATGGGACTTGAGACACTCCAATGTAGAGAGTAGAGGAGAGCTCTGTATATATCATCAGCTGTCCCTGGCTTTGATTGCCTGGAAGTCTCAAGCTCTGGGCCGATTTTCCTCTCATCTTGGAATTAGCAGGTTACCCTATGCTCCTCTGTAGCTGCCCCTTTCTCTGTATTCATTTGTCTCAAGGGGCCCTTATCTTTATTTATATATGTATAAATAAAGCTTTGTTTTTGTTAATTTATGTGTCTTTGCTCTTTGACCCAACATTGGAGGAAGAAGTGACTTGTATGAATGATGATGCGTTGAACCAGACTTCACCATGCAAAGTTTTCTGGGACCAGCAAATAGGAAGTGAAAGTACCCACACTTTATGGGTTTATGTGCTGACTTCTGAAGTCTGCATGAGTGTAAGGCATGACAACCCAGGAGAACATGTGATCCAGAGGGTGGAGGGATGTGTGCCTTGCCCTTGCCTCTTCCCTCCTGGCTGTTCTATCACCACTTTGACTTCCCTGCAGGCAAGATCATCCCTGAGGTGTGTTGGAAACCACACTTAAAAAATGTCATCCATTTACAATGTTTCAATGTCTTTGTGTATGTGTATGTGTGATTTTTAAAAACAGTTTAGACTTAGGCCAATGTATTCATTCATTTGGGTTGATATGGCAAAATACCTGAGACTGGCTAATTAAATATAACAAGAATGTATCTTCTATAGTTCTGGAGACTGGGAAGTCCAAGATCAAGTTACCAGCAGTTTCAGGGTCTGGTGAGGGTGCAGTCCTTAGGGATGGTGCCATCTAGGTATCCTGACATGGCAGAGATGAATACTGTGTCCTCATATGGCAAAAGAGGGGAAGATAGGCTGGGCTCGGTAGATCAGCCCTTAATCCTGCGCTTTGGGAAGCCGAGGTGAGTGGATTACCTGAGCCTGCAGGTTTGAGACCCGCCTGGGCAACTTGGTGAGACCTCATTTCTACA
>NW_007157376.1:10154-20919 GCF_000164805.1 Carlito syrichta | reverse complement strand
TCGAGACCAGCCTGGGCAACTTGGTGAGACCTTGTCTCTACAATAAAAAAATTAGCTGGGGCATGGTGGTGCGAGCCTGTCCTGTAGTTCCAGCTACTTGGAAGGCTGAGGCAGAGGGATTGCCTGAGCTCAGCAGGTCAAGGCTGCAGTGGCCGTGATCGTGTCACTTTATTCCAGCCTGGGTGACAGGTGAGACTCATTCAAAAAAACAAACAAGCCGGGCTTGGTGGCTCAGCCTGTAATCCCGCGCCTTTGGGAGGCTGAGGTGAGTGGATTACCTGAGCCGTGGGTTCGAGACCCGCCTGGGCAACTTGGTGAGACCTCATTTCTACAATAAATCAAAAAATTAGCCAAGTGTGGTAGCGCTCACCTGTAGTTCCAGCTACTGGGAAGGCTGAGGTGGAAGGATTGCTGGAGCCCAGTGGGTTGGGGCTGCAGTGGCTGGGAGCGGCCACTGCACTCCAGTCTGGGAGATAGAGTGAGACTCCAACTCAAAAAACAAACAAACAAACAAAAAAACCAAAAAACAAAAAAAACCACAACAAAAAAAGAGGGGAAGATAGCGAACTCTTTCATAAAGGCCCTAATCCCATCCATGAGGGCTTCACCTTCTTTGTATAATCACCCTTGAAAGTTCTGCTTCTTAAATTATCACATTGGCAATTGTTTCAACATATGAATTTTGGGGGACACATTCAGACTATAGCAACCAACTATCCCCACACATTCACACTTACACAGAAATTATGGGCCTGGCATCCAGGCTTGTGGCCTGGAGGAACAAAGGAAGGAGCTTACACCTGCTCTGTAATGACTGAAAATGTTAACATACTACGTATTACAGTTGTTGAATGCTGCTTAAAAAAACCCCAAAGTATTCTCTTTTCAGGGAATTCTCTAGCTAGGGTCTATTTAGAAAAATAATCAGTCTGACTTTAGTACACCACTAAAATACCAAATCACAAGAATTACAGTTCCATTTAGATCTGACTAACCTTAGAGTCCTGCTCTGTTTCCATTAGACTTAATTGCTGACATTGCAATCTTTTCTAAGGCACATAGAGCTTACATAAGGTGGGGAGAGAAAAATCAAACATTTCCTTCATTCTGTACATATTATTTTGTTAGACATTTATTCAGTTATGACTATACAATAGACTCTGTGCTAGACCCTAGTGATATAAAGTTGAAAGATATCTCTTTCCCAGAGGAATTTGTAATACAGTAGGAAAGACAGATGAACTAACCCAAAATTTTTAACTGGAATGGTTAGTGTTAGGGCAATAAGAGTGGGTAAGAAAGACTTAAAACTAAGTCTGGGTAGCAGAAACTTGAGTTGCATCTTTAAAAAGTGAGAGGAAGCAGCCAGGTGGAAAAGGACTATTTCCAGGCTAAGGAAATTATGTATGAAATGCCCAGGAAGGAAGTGAGGTCATGAGCCAGTGGTATAACTGCAGGGCTCAGCATAAGCCCATTGTCCCCAAAGTAAGGGACATCATGAAAGGATTCTAAGCAAAGGAGATAGAAAATTATATGTAGATTTTAGAAACATCCCTGCAGCTTCATGAGAAGCAAGAATTAAATGGGAGCCAGAGCAGAGGCAAAGTGGCTTATGGAAAACTGTAGTGACCTAAGCAAGGATGAGGCTATGACCTCCTGGTCCAGAGAAGCTGATTGTGGGATGGCAAGGAGATAACAGTAGAGGAAAGTGATGTAGGTAATTGCAAGGAGACCAGGACTACTCTAGCCATTTTGTGTGGGTAAGATGGATGTGTGTAGTTTTGGCAAAAATGTAGTAAGTGCAATGTTAGTAGTGTGAGACGCCTGTGGAAGATCCAGGTATTATTCGGCAGGTAGTTCACTTACTATCAATTTAACCATTATTGAGCATCTGGGATGTGCTAAAGACCACTCTAGGTAGTAGAATCAACCACAAAAAGGCAAAATCCATGCCTTTATAGAGCCTACATTCTAGTTGGAGGGAAGGAAATATAATCAACAAATATAGCAGGCAAATTATATTGTAGGTGAGCCAGTAACAAGTGCTATGGAGAATAAAGTAGTACATGTGGATTGGGATTTGGGGTGGGCAGAAGCATAGGTTTCAATTTAATCAGGGTAGAAAAGGCAAGTCTTTCTGGGAAGCTGAAATTTGAGCAAAGTCCAGAAGGAGGCCATTGAGTGAGTCATGCATGTATCTGAGGGAAAAGCATTCCAGATAGTGGGAGTAGCTACTGCAAAACCCAGAGGATGGGTACCTGGTGTTTTCAGGAGCAGGTGGTAAGACAATGGGTCTGGAATGGCATCAGCAAGTGGGAGAGTGGGAGGAGATATGACAGAGAGGGCGAGGGCACCCAGGCCAGGTAGGGCTTTGTAGGCTCTTGTAAGACAGTTGCTTTTTATTTGGAGATGAGAATGTTTGGAGAATTTATGGCAAATGATGACATGATCTGACTTAAGTTGTAATAGAATCGTTCTAGTTGCTAGAATGATAGTAAAAGCAGGGAGACTGGTCAGGAGGCTAAGGGGGAAGTTCAAATCAGGGATCGTGATGGCTTGGACAAGTGATAGTGGTACAGGTGGTAAACGTGGTCAGATTTTACACATATTTAGAAACATTCACAATTAGATTGAATGACAGGAGTGTATGTAGGTGAGAGTGGAGAGATTATGGAGTTTCCTTCCTTGGCTGAAGAATGATTTTGGCCTTATCAATGTATAGTTAGTTAGTGGTACAATGGAGACATGATTGAGAGTGAATTCATAGAAAGGAAAAAAGAATGGAAAGCAGGGTGATAATCGACTTCTCAATGCTTGTCGTTGAGATCTTGGCTCTACATCTGGAAGAAATGCTAAGACCCTTACCACAAACCATCTCAAAAATAAATTTCAGACACTAATTATTAAAGACAAAATTATAATGATTTAGGAAAAAGCATAAGGGGTGCTGTTTATAATCTTGGGATATGAAGAATTCCTTAAAATTTTAAAAATCATGAAATTTATTCGAAGAAATGTGACTCTATTGAGATTAAAGACCTTTTATTTGAAAACCAGAAACAAGATTAAAATACAGAAGACAGACTTCAAACTTCTCATCAAAATAACACAATTTCGGAAATGAAGTAGCATGGCACAGACTGGGAAAAAATATTTACAAAATAAATATCTCACAAAGGACTAATGTGCAGAATGTATAAAAAGTTCTACTCAATAATAAAACGCCAAGCTACCCTTAAAAGGGACAGGAAGCAGAGCAGGCACTCTCCGGCTGGCCTGGAAGAAACAAATAGCCACGTTTTGAACTGCCAGTGGGGTGAGGGAGGCATGTGAATGGGATCTGAGAGTGGCCTCTGGGAACTGAAAGTAGCCCTTGCTAACACCCAATCAGAAAATGTGACCTCAGTTTTCCACCTGCAAGAAAGAGAATTCTGAATCAACCTAAATGAGCCTGAGAGACTGAAACCCCAGTGGTCATCATGATTTTAGCTTTGTGAGACCCTAAGCCGAGATCCCAAGTCTACTTGCCTGGACTTCGGATTTTTGAAACTGTGAGGTAATAATACATGCTTTGGTTAGGCTTGGTGGCTCAGCCTGTAATCCCAGCATTTTGGGAGGCCAAGATGAGAGGATTGCCTGAGTCCGCGGGTATGAGGCCAGTCCGGGAAACTTGGAGAGACCTCGTCTCTACAATAAATAAAAAATTAGCCAGGTGTGGTAGCGTGCACCTGTAGTTCCAGCTACTTGGAAGACTGAGGCAGAAAGATCATCAGAGTCCAGCGGGTGGACGCTGGAGTGGCCGTGAGTATGCCACTGCACTCTAGCCTGGGAGACAAGTAAGAGTCCAACTCAAAAAAAAAAAAATGATAATACATGCTTTAAGCCACTGAGTCTGTGGTAACTTGTTAGGTAGCAATTGAAAACTAGAATATTTACATATCCAGCGCCTTAGGCAAACACTGTCAAGTTTTCAATTTAGAAATCATTACTAGAAGTAAGGCAGAGGGGGATAGCAGGGAGGACGGTGCTTAAACTAGATTCCCTGGAAACTGAACCACAGAGAGACTTGGAAGGAGGCTGAGAAGGACATTTCCTGAGGTGAGCCAGGAGGTGGAACCATTACTCTCAAGAGTGAGCTGGTTTTAGCTACTTGGAAAGTTGAGGCAGAGGGATAGCCTGAGCCCAATGGGCCGAGGCTGTGAGTGTGCCACTGCATTCCAACCTGTGCAACAGAGTGAGACTCTGACTCAAAAAACAAAACAAACAAATAAAAATAGTGAGCTGGTGTGTGCGAGCCAGATGTGAAGTCTCACGATCTCTCTGAAGCCATAGTGGTTCTGTGTCCTTAGGCGGGATAAAGAATCTTGTTCAGGGAAAAAGTCTAGTTCTCTTATGGATGAGTGCAGTGCATTAATACTATTTAGTTAGGGCAATTTATGCTTTCACCATCATGTATACTTTCCCTGTGACTTGGTGTCCCGTTGGTCTTTATTCAAAAGAAAGAGCTAGTGTGGAGAGCATGTTGGGCTTGTCCACCTTGAGTCACAGACACCTAAATTTAGACAGTCCTTGGAGAACTCACAGTGCCTCCCACAGAGGGTCCTTCAGACTCACCTTTTGTCTGCCCAGAGAGGACAGCATGGATTTGTGAGGACTGCTGCTCTGTTCTTAAACATTCTGAGTGGTTTAGGACAGGACTTTTAAAGATAGGATCCTTCACATATGTGATTGTCAGTATTATCTTCTCTTGATAATCTCCTTTCTCCTCATTTAAACATCTTTTCATCCTTCAAGTATTCTACCTCTGAAAAGAGTTCCAGAGTCCTCTAATTTCCCCCCTGGAGACCCTATAGAAACTCTATGTCACAGACTGATGGTCTGTGTAAACTACTTGCTAACATGGCTTAATTCTACCTTCCCTCATTCAGCATGATTGACGTGAGTTCATGGTTAGTTATTAAGTTAGTTAATGAGAGACCCAAGAGATTAAAAAGAAGTTATACTTGCTGTAAAAGAAGCATTCATTGCATTTTATATATTCCTACCTCACGTTCACTATATTTTATAAATTCTTAGTATTTTAAATCCTACCTCAGACCCCGTAGAACCAGGCACATGTCGGGTGCCAGGTAGTAACTGATTGTATAGTTATACAATGTTTTAAGCAGTGTTTGTACTTAGAACTTTGTTAAGCTTTTGTTTGTCCCAATTGCCATGCTGGCTTCTTCTGCTTCTGTAAAGAGCTGCAAAAGTTAAGCGATAAGCCCCTTCCGGGAATTCCTTAGACTCTGTGACGCCAGCCCACTTCTGGTGGGCTCTGCGTTATCTCAAACCTGCCTGTGTGCCTGAGCTGATTTATACACAGTCACTGTGACTGTGTAAAACTAGCTTATCTGGCATTCCACTCTGCCCGTTTAGCCGTTTCCCGTCAATCACAGGCAACTGAGCTCGAGCCTGCGCAAACCAAAAACAAACCAACCAATCTCAAGCACCCCGTCCCCTGACATCACTGCGGACCTGATTGGAAACTAACTATGCAAGGTCCGCGGACTTCGGTTTCTACCTCTTCTGATTGGTTAATGTTGTAAGCCTAGGAAAAACCAGTCACACCCAGCCCCTCCCTCTGTAATTATGCATAAAAACTGCTTGTTATACTGGATCGGGGCTCTCGTCCCTGAAGCCACTGCATTGGCTTCAAACGTGAGCCCAGACTCGAGCCTGAATAAAGACCCTCGTGTGTTTGCATTAGACCTGGCTCCTTGGTGGTCTCTCGGATTTTGAATTTTGGGTTTAACAGTTAATTCAAATGTTCAATTTACTGTAATACTATAAGAAAGGGATTGGCAGTAGCAGGATACTGCTGGGGTGAAGTGGGGTGAGAGGGAGATATGACATCAATAAGGAATCTCAAACCAGGCAAAGTGGGGACAAAGGAAGACCCAAACTTTACCTGTATGATGTTCACTTGTATACCTAGTCCTGAACTGTATCTCACACCTTTAAAATAAATTAAAAAATGAAAATGAAAAAAAAATTAAAATGTTCAGACAAGTTTTAATGAGCTCCTTTATACACCTAAATTTTATTTATTTGTTGATTTATTTATTTAGAAGATGTGGGGTACAATTCGGGGTTAGGTATACAAATTTTCATTATACAGGTACCCTTATTGATGAGGTGTGCCCCTCCCTCCCCTAGAAATTTCCCTCAACTGCCAAATCTACCAACCCTCCCCTGGCAGTTTCCCATTACTGCCAATCCCTTTCTTATAGTATTATGATAATTACTGAAGGTCTGCTTATGAGTAAGAACATATACTACTCTATTCTTTGTTTCTGTAGTAGATCACTGAGTATGATAGACTCTAAATCCATCCAAGTTGCTATGAAGTCCACGTTTGTCCTTCTTTATGGCTGCATGATATTCCATTGTGTACATGTACTGCATTTTTTAAATCCCAGTCCAGCTTCAATGGGCAGCATGGTTGGTTCCATGTATTTGCTATTGTGAATAGAGCTGCAACAAACATGTGTATGCAGGTATCTTTTTTGTAGATTGATTTGAGTTCCTCTGAGCATATTCCCAAAAGGGGAATTGTTGGGTCATATGGAAGGTCAATTTCTAGTTCTTTCAGAAATCGCCACACTGTTTTCCAAAGAGGTTGCACTAGTTTGCATTCCCACCAGCAGTGTAGAAGTGTTCCTTTCTCTCTGCATCCTTGCCGGCATCTGTTATTGTTTGTTTTATTAATGGTGGCCATTCTTACTGGGATTAGGTGGTATCTCGATGTGGTTTTGATTTGCATTTCTCTGATGATTAGTGAGGTTGATATGCATCTAAATTTTTGCAAGGATCTAGAGTATAAAAATAAAATGGCAAGACTTTGCCCCTTACAGCCAGAGCTTAAAATTTACTTGGAGAAATGACATGCAAACAGTTAATGAAAGGCCATATGAAAATTATGCTATAAGTATGAATTAACAGCTTCTAGGAAATTCCAGTACCATGTTATCTATAGTCTCTCTTTTTTCTTCATTTACACCAAATGTTATGAAAGGTTACTTTTGAGAATGCTCAAATTTTCTGAGATTTGTAGAGTACACTGTTTCCCCTGGTGATCACAGTGCCATTTACTGCAGTGGAGACTTCAGTGGATAGTAGTCTCAATGTTTTTTCCTTGTTCACATGCTGGAGAGGACTTGAATTAAAAAAAGATACTAGACTTCCTGTGAAATGGTGGGGTATAATTCCCCTGCAAGCCACTTGAAGATTCTTCTCTTGGTCTGTTTATTTAGGGAAAAGGATTTGTAGACCAATGATCAAAAAAAAAAAAAAAAAGTTGGGAGGGAGAAAAATATGCTTGAACAGAAAGCTATACTTGCACCTTCTGTTTAGAATATTGATTAATATTTATTGTCATAAATTTGAGCCCCAAAAGTTTTTTCTAAAATAATGGGAGAGGCAATTTTCATCAGGTGACCTGAAGGAAAGAATATATCTGCAGAGAGCAAGCTCTCCCACCACAAGCAAGAACCACCAGTTCCTTGCTTCACTGGCAAGAAGGAGAGAATGTGACCCTTGTGATTGTCACAAGAGCCCCTCTGAGTGGCAGCCATCCTCACCTTCTACTGTTCACTGTCCAGGACTCTGCAATCTTTCACCAGAACACTGAAGAACACCCTCAAAGAGCCTACTGGGGGGATGTAATGTTGCAAGGAATTGAGAGGAGCAAGGCCATGTGGATCCTGCATTTGTTCTGAAACGTGAAGAGCCCAACTGCACAGCTGTGCTGCAGATGTAGGGGGGTTAGAACATTGCCACCTTCTCCACTTCCCAGGAGTTGGTGCCTTTTCAACCTCTGTGGGTAAATGTGTGCTTGGTTTCTGAGAAAGACTCCCCTTCAAATTCTGAAAGCTTCAGGTGCCATAAAACTTAGATCAACCCCTGGGTTCTTGCTGTTGGTGATATAGGTTGTGCTTTTAAGGCAATTAAAAGCACACAGGGAGCCCTGCATTTCTTTGAGGGCTGCCTAGAAGGAGAGAGAAAGAGTCAGGTAGGAAGCTGCCCTTTAGAAATTCCTGCACCTATATTACAAGGGTTCCCAGGTCTCTTTAAATTCATTATTGGGGGAAGATGGAAGACCAGAGGGGAAGTTTGAGTCTCCAGGCCTCAGACAGAGGATGCACCTTTCCTTACCAATGGAGGACCTCGGCAGCTGGAAGCTGGGAGCTTTTCTTTCTCTTCGCTCACTTAAGAAGTTGTGTATTAACCTCTTTATTTTTTCATTGTAAAATATGTGCTATATATGGCAATATTGGAAAACAATGAAAAAAAATTACTGCTCCCATCATTAGGACATGCAATATATTAACATTTTGGTGCATTTTCTTCAATTGTCTTTTTTTCTGTACGTTTTGATAGTCACCATCAATTCACATATATATTTCAACATTTAATTTTATTAATAATAAGTCCCTATGTCATTAATTTTTATAAAGGTTATTTTATTGGTTGTCTAACATTCTAATATCTATACCATAGTATATTTAACCAAGTGCTTGTTATTGAGCATTTAGATCTTTCATTTATTTGTACTTATTTAGAGCAATTATTTATAATTTTTATTATAGATTATGTTGCAGTGGATATTTCTGTGCTTGCCATAAAGATTATGACTGACTAGGATTTAACACAATGATTGTTAAGTTTGCCTAATCTATACCTCTGAGACCTCACTTTAGATTTACTGAATTTAAATCTTCAGGGATAAGTTCTAGATATCTGTGTTTCCAGCAAATACCACCAGAAGACTGACTTAACCAGGCTTCTTCAAGGATTTCTCAGTGTTCTTCTAGCTTTCACCCAATACCCATTCTCAAGGTCAATGCCACATGTTTTTGGTTTTTGCTATTGTAGCATCTCACTTCCAAGTCCCCAAGTCTGCTCTGTCAGTGGTGTGTATCAAATCTACAAACTTAGTGGTGTAAAAAAACAACTATTTTGTTATGCTCGTAAATTCCTGTAGGTCAGGAATTTAGCCAGGGCATGGCTGGGTAATTTTTGTCCCTCTTGTCATCTACAGATGCACACTCATCTGTTCAGTGGGCTGATCTGGAGGATCTGAGCAGGTTTTAATCACAAATCCAGTGACTTGTAGAAGATGAAATGAAGTGACAACTAAAGTGCCTTCATGTGGCCTCTCCAGCATGGCACACTCAGCATAGCTGGACTTCCAGCTTGGCAATTAGCTTCCCCTAGAATGAGTGTCAGCAGAGGGAACATCTGGGGAGTGAAGGTTCCAAAACACCAGTCACAAGCTGAAAGGACTGTTATGACCTGGACTTGGAAGTTACACAGCATTCTTTTTGCCTTTCTGTAATTGTAGAAGAAGTTACAAGGCCACCCCAATCAATGTGAGAGGGAGAGAACAGACCCCAATCTCCATGGGAAGGGTGTCAAAGAAATTTGGTGGCATTTAAAAAAAACCATCCCCAAGGTGTAATCTGAACTTTCAATAAGATATCTTCACAAGTCATAAATGGATATTTACATTTTAAGTAATTTAAAAGTAAATATAGTAAAATGAAAAATTCAGATTCTCAGTCTTAGTAGCCATATTTCAAAAGCTCAAGTACCACATGTGGCTAGTGGCTATCATCCAGGACAATGTCTCGATATAAAATTTTATCATCGCAGATAACTTTGTTGGACAGCTCAGTTATAGATACATTGTTCAATCTTCTAAGAACGAGTGTGCCTTTCACTCATGTGGTAAACCCTTAGAATAGTATATCATTAAAGTAACCAG
This sequence comes from Carlito syrichta, assembly GCF_000164805.1. Lineage (NCBI taxonomy): Eukaryota > Metazoa > Chordata > Mammalia > Primates > Tarsiidae > Carlito > Carlito syrichta. The sequence continues at coordinate 11,111 of NW_007157376.1, read as the reverse complement.
GAATTTTTGGATAATATCTGGAGTTAGGTCTTGGGCAGGAAATAAGCAAGCTAAGACAGAAAAATCTTGTTATAATATAGAACAAACTATTGTGACATTTGTGTCATGTCCAAAGCACAAAAGAGCCAACTTAAAGATGCTCTTTTCCCACATAGGAGACAGTTTGAACATCTAAATATCAATAATTGCAGTGTATTAACAGCATCAAATATGTTACTCAAAAACAGTCACATAAGGAAACAGTATCAAATATTTCTCCTGCCCTTCTTGAACAGACTTGATTTTAAGAAAACCAAAGGGTTGATAAGGGAAAAATATTTTTATTGACTTCTAGCTAATAATCTTAGAAAGAATGCTAGAAGTAGAAATAAAGTTTTTGCTAACTTTAAGAAAATAATACATCTAGTTAGTGATTACCAAAGGCTAGTAAGATGATTTGATGAAATGCTGGTGGGAAATGTTTAATAGATGAAGAGAGCTGGCAATATTTGAACTCAAGGATCAATCTTAAGAGTGCAGAGAGACAACTTTCTAATGTGCTTCCTAATGTGACAAAATAAAAACCACATGGCAACCTGTGAGTTCCCTTGCCAACCTGAAACCTGATTCTGTAAAGCCTCTACATGTATTTTTGCTTTTACAGGAACTATAGGGATAGACAATTGATGGTAGTATACCAAATTAAACAATAATTGATTGCAATAGGTCAAATACAGAATGTGAAAATTCTATGGACAAATGAACAGTTTCTTCAACAAATAAATTAAACTAATAGAAAAAGAGGGGCCGGGCTCGGTGGCTCAGCCTGTAATCCTCCGCCTTTGGGAGGCTGAGGCGAGTGGATTGCCTGAGCCCCGTGGATTGCCTGAGCCCGTGGGTTCGAGACCCACCTGGGCAGCGAGACCTCATCTCTACAATCAATCAAAAAATCAGCCGGGCGTGGTAGCGCATGCCTGT
>NW_007157376.1:1469-10048 GCF_000164805.1 Carlito syrichta | reverse complement strand
CAGTCTGGGTGACAGAGTGAGACTCCAACTCAAAAAAAAAAAAAAAGAAAAAGAAAAAGAGGGAAGAGGATCTTATAGATTAAAAGACAATTCAGAAGTATATGACATATACCAACTAAAAATGAATTAATAGTTTACATCTAAATCGGTATGCAACAGTTGTAAAAGCCAGCTCTTTCTGAGGCAATTGGAAACATTTGAGCACTGACTTTACACTTGATATTAAATCATTGTTATTTTTATGTGTGTTGATTATCTTTTTTTTTTTTTTTTTTTTTTTTGACTTAAGCCTCACTCTGTTGCCCAGGCTGGAGTGCAGTGGCATGATCACTATGATTATGCCTCACAGCAGCCTCAGCCTCTTGGGCTCAGGAAATCCTTCCACCTCAGTATTCTGAGTAGCTGGGACCACAGGCACATGCACCACATCTGGCTATTTAAAACAAAAAAAATTTGTAAAGAAGTTTTATTATGTTTCCCAGGCTGGTCTCAACTCCTGAGCTCAAGCAATCAGCCTTCCTTGGCCTCCCAAAGTGCTGAGATTATAGGCATGAGTCGCCACACCCAGCTTATTTGGGTTGTCTTAATAAAGGAGTTTATCATCTTTAATTATACAAACTGAAGTACTTGTGAATGAAATAATATATTTCTGGAATTTGTAAAAAATGTAAAAAAATTAGTAGGTATAAAAAGAGTAGAAAAATGAGAAAACCAGGATGTCAATGCTTTGATAACTGTATGTTGAAAATGGATGATGGATTTTTGGTTCTTCATTGTAGTTTTAGTGTCTCAAAATTTCAATTATAAAGTGTTAAAAAACATAATTTTATGTCAATTATTTTAATGCTAAGTTTTTAACACAATTTTATGTGTTTTTTTTGGGACCACATACTTTGTATGCTAATAGTCTTAAAACTGTTTATTTATAATGCAATTCACACTTTTTATTTCAAAGGCGAGGCATGTAATTTGAAATGACTCTCCGATCTAAGAGGAAAATTATGAGTAAAGTAAGTTCTGTGTGCAATCTGCCCTGACCTAAACAAATAGGCTGTTGCTTCTAAGCTTCTATCAATTACTGACATATGTTATCAAACCTTTATTTTTTAAAGTGAAGAGTCTGATTGTATGTGAAATCCCCAACTTCAAAAGGAACACATAATAAATTGATAAAACTCTTTGCAGAGCAACAAAAGAGGTGTGCATATGGCGTTTTCTATGACTGAGTCATGTTCTAAGCATTTTGTGTGCATTAACTCTGCAGAACCAGGTAGAAATCATCTCGCGGGGCAGAAGGCCTAGATACAGAAAAGGTGGGTTGGAGGGGTCCCATGGCTTGGATGGGTCAGCTGTGATCGCCACTGCAGATGGATAGCCTGAGCACTGTGTTGTCCTCTTTGCTGATCTCACTCAGAGCCATCTGTACACTCAGCTGACTTTCAGCAAGTCAAGTCTCCTCATGCCAGCGCTCCTCCTCCATCTGCTTTCTCTTTCCTTCTTCCTCTCCTCTCCTGGTGTCTATCCTCTGTGTTTTAGTTGTGAGAGGTGAACAAAGGAGCAATAAAACCCGCCCCCAAAAATGCTAAATTACATGCTTTTTTCCTAACTAACCTTGGGCAAAATTCTCTGTTACAACAGAGTAACTTAATTAATAAATCGGACTTCTATTCAAAACCTTTTCAGGGATCTAGGGGCACTGGGCAAATTCAGTTCTCCCCTGATCTATGGTTGCCCTGGGGCTGTTACAAAGAAAGTGTCACTGCCAAAGTAAGAGATTTACTTTACGTTCCTACCTCAGAAGGATAGAGAAAAGGGGCCGGACACTTTCTGATTGTCTTTGCTTATCTTGTGGAGAAAATGTGGCCACCAGAGAGGCCCTAGACCTCCAAGGGCAGAGATGGAAAATGGTGATATCACTGAGTGGCAGTGCATCCTGTAGAGAAGCTGAGTAAAAGTCTCCATCAGAGTCCAGCTCACAAAGCTAAAGCCTTAAAGATTGTACTTGGAATAGCACAAGCAGTGGTGAAGCACTACCTCTGACCAGTCATAAATAGGAAGTAAGAAGGAGGCATCTTCCTCACAAGACTTATAGAAGAGGGTCCAAACTGGACTGAGAACTCTTCTTGTATATGCCCCTCCAGGAAGAACCAGGGACTGATATAGCCCACTTTTCATGGTTCATATATATAGGGTGTCCTAAAAATCTTAGGGTGGCTTTAAGCTTTAAGAACTTCAAAAGTATAAATGCAAAGAAATTGCAAAAACATAATTGGAAAGTTGAAGTATTTGCATTTCTTTTTTTTTTTTTTTGAGTTGGAGTCTCACTCTGTCGCCCAGACTGGAGTGCAGTGGCCGTTCCCGGTCACCGCAGCCTCGGCCTGCTGGGCTCTGGCGATCCTTCAGCCTCAGCCTTCTGAGTAGCTGGAATCACAGGCATGCGCCACCATGCCCGGCTGATTTTTTTGATTTATTGTAGAGATGAGGTCTCGCTGCCCAGGCGGGTCTCGAACCCGCGGGCTCAGGCAATTCACTCACCTCAGCCTCCCAAAGGCACGGGATTACAGGCTGAGCCACCGAGTCCGGTGTATTTGCATTTCTTACATATTTATTGAGATCTGTGAAAATAAAAATACTAAATTGCTCATTTTATTTTTTCAGACTCTATTCAAGGTGACAAATATTGACAGAAATAAAGCATTAAAATTAAAAACGTAGTTTTCAAAATTCACAAAACTATTTAAATACATAAGAGAGTTAAATAATTCAGCTTTCAAATGATGCTTTTGTAGGCATGTAGCATTTATACTTCTGAAGTTATTAAAGCTTAAAACTCCATTAAGACTTTTGGGACACTCTGTCATTATATAGCATTGGATAGATCTTTACAGTATTCATATGTACTATAATATATCCATTCATCCATTCAGTGTATATACTTTCAATATTTATTAGGCATTTATTCACTATGTACCAGGCATTGTTCTAGACTGGGAATGCAACAATGAACAAAATAAACAAAAATTGCTTTTTAAATAAAATATGTAAATTATTCCAATATACAGTCAGGTGTTGCTTGATTAGAGGGATATATTCTGAGAAATGTGCCTTTAGGTGATTTCATCGTTATGCAAACATCATGAAGTGCAACTTACACAAAACCAGATAGTATTGATCTTTTTATTTATATATTTTTATATGCAAAATCTAACGTACCAGCACCATTCCCAAATAGCAATCATTTCCCCTACTTGAACTGAAATGCCGATATCAAGTGTCAAATAAGGTTTCCATATATGCTCTATTATAATCTTATGAAGCCACTGTCATACGTGGAGTTTATCGTTGACCTAAACGTTGTTACTCAGTGTATAATACAATCCTTATTTCAGGGTTTGAGTTCTATCACTACCAACAAATGCTTTAGAAAACTTCATAAAGTTCAAGAATGAGAAACTCTAATTTTTCTTAAATAGAATTTCTTTAAAAATACTATTATTTCACCCTAGAAAGAGGACCCATGAAGTTCTTGGAACAATAGAGTTTGGGTTTGCACTGCTTGGGTACATTTATGACTACAAACTTCTAGCAGGCTGCCCAGAAGTCCTACTACATTTTCTTTTTTTTTTTTTTTTTTTTTTTTTTTGAGTGGAGTTTCACTCTGTCACCCAGACTGGAGTGCAGTGGCTGCTCCCGGCTACCGCAACCTCGACCTACTGGGCTCCGGCGATCCTTCCGCCTCAGCCTTCCCAGTAGCCGGAATTACAGGCATGCGCTACCACGTCCGGCTGATTTTTTGATTTATTGTAGAGATGAGGTCTCGCTGCCCAGGCGGGTCTCGAACCCGCGGGCTCAGGCAATCCACTCACCTCAGCCTCCCAAAGGCGCGGGATTACAGGTTGAGCCACCGAGTCCGGCTGCATTTTTTAATCAACTCACTATCTTTCACACCTCTGACTCTCCTAAAAAGATGAATCCTCCCTTCTTCTTAGCTGGCACATTTGATTTTACTGAGAAAAAGAGAAGCTATCAGATAAGAACTTTTATAACTTCCCATATGAAACCTTCTTCCTACATTTGCACTCACATGCCCTGCTTCCCTTCTACCTTTGGATGCCCAGTTGGGTGACTGACTAAAGTTAACTCTATTGCCTATACACTGGAATCCAAACCTTTTTGCAGTACCAAGGACTTTGTTTCTAAAATGTCTGCCCTTTTTGTATCATCAACTTTCTCCTTTCTACTGGCTCTTTCCCATCAGCGTGTAAACACACTGTAATTTCTTCTATAAGAATAAACCCTTCCTTGACTCCCCATTTCTGTATAACTGTTGATCAATTTCTTTATTCCCATTTATAGTAAATCTCAGGAGACTTGTCCTTACAAGTAGACAATTGTTGATTGTCTACAATTCACTCTGTCTTGAACTCTTTCAAATCAGGCTTTTGTGCATCATTACTCTTCCGAAAAAACATGAGTCAAGGCCTAAATCCATAGCTAAATACAACAGTCAATTTCCTAGTCCCATCCTTGATTTCTTAGCAACATTTGATCTGAAGTCACATCCTTTTTGAGGAAATCTCTTCTTCACTTGGCTTCTAGAACATCACATCAACTGACTGCTGCTCCTCAGTTTCTTGGCTACTTCTTTTGCTCTTAATTGTGGAGTATCCAGGGCTGGATTCTTAGACCTTGGCCCTTCTCTTTCTACTCACATCCTAGATCTGTAGTTCTGAAGCCTGTCCTTACCAAATGACCCAGATTTTATTTTTAGCCCCAATGTCTTTCTTCAACTCTAGACTCGTATACCTATCAGCTGCTTTCATTTGTCCTCTTGAATGTTCAGTGGGCATTTAAAGCCCAGTATATTCCCAAAGAACTCATGTTCCTCTCTGCTCCAAACCTGCTCCCTTCACTGTGTCTGCAGTGTGAATGACAAGATGGTTTATCGGCCAAATACTTTGTAGTTATTCTTATATCTGACTCCATTTTAGCCTCTCCAATGCTACCACCCTTGTCCACTCCTGTACGATGACAGTAGCCTCCTAACTAGCTTCTCTGCTTCTAACTTGCTTCTCCACAGAACTCCACACAACAGTCAGAATGATACTTGATCCTTCTAAAATACTAAGTTTGATCTTGCCACTCTTTTGCTCAAACTACCCAAATTGATTTTTAAAAGAGCTGGAATACTTTTTAATTTAAACTATGCACTGCAAGGCCCTTCCTGATCTAGTCCCTGCTTCTCTCTCTGACCTAATTTCTCATCACACTGTCCATCACTGCCCTCTAGCTTGCTGATTTTCAGCATCATTCCAAGAAGACCTGATACAGAACCAGGAGCTGAACCAGGAATGCTCTTCCCCTAGAAAGCTTCCTGGCTGGTTACAAAACCTTATTCATGGCTCTGCTGCAATGTTGCTTATTCAGAAAGGCCATCCCTCACCATGCTGGGTAAAGCAATATCGTCTCTGAACCCAGCACTCACACTTATCACTTATCCTGCTTGGTGTTTTTATATCATATCCCTCCCTGATAGTAGATGATATACTGATTTGATAAAATTATTAACTACTCCCTTTATATTATAGAATATAAGCTCTCTGAGGGGTAAGAGCTTTATTTTTGTTAGCTCTATCTCCAGTGCCTTAAATAACGCCTTGACATAGGAGATGCTCTATAAATATTTGTTTAAGGAATAAAATAATGTGGAGTGGGATTAGACAGATGTTGTATTATCAGCTATGCTTTCTTCTCCCTTTCATCCTCCTCCTCTTCCTTCTTTTTCTTGTCCTCTTCCGTCTGCCTCTCCTTCCTCCTTCTCTTTTTCATGCTTCCCCTTCTTCTTCTTCTTCTTCCCCCTCCACTTTCTTTTTTTCCTCCTGCTTAAAAAAATGTTACTTAAAAAAATACTGGCCGGGCTCGGTGGCTCAGCCTGTAATCCCAGTACTTCGGGAGGCCAAGGCAAGTGGATTGCCTGAGGCCAAGGATTCGAGACCCACTCTGGCAACTTGGCGAGACCTCGTCTCTACAATAAATCAAAAATTAGCCGGGCGTGGTAGCGCGCACCTGTAGTTCCAGCTACTTGGAAGGCTGAGGTGGAAGGATCGCTGGAGCCCAGTAGGTTGAGGCTGCGGTGGCCGGGAGCGTGCCACTGCACTCCAGTCTGGGTGACAGAGTGAGACTCCAACTCAAAAACAAAACAAACAAACAAACAAAACTAAGTGTGATGATAAATTTTATGTGTCAACTGGATTAAAGGATACCTAGGTGGTAGGTAAAACATTATGTCTGTGTATGTCTGTGAGGTGTTTCTGGAAGAGATTTGCATTTGAATCACTAGGCTGAGTAGAGAATATTGCCCTGACCAATGTGGGTGGGCATCAACTAATCCATTGAAGGCTTGGATAGAATAGAAAGGTGGAGGAAGAACGAACTCACTCTCTCTTCTGGAGCTGGGACATTAGAACTCCTGGTTCTTAGGTTCTTATACTCTGGGACTTATACCAGTAGTCCTTCTGGTTCTCAGGCCCTTGGACACAGACTGAATTACAACACTGGCTTCCCCAGTTCTCCAGCTTGCAGATGGCAGACTTCTCAGTCTCTATAATCGTGTGAGGCAATTCTCTTAATAAATCCCCTTATCTTGCTTTCTCTAATCTATTGGTTCTATTTCTCTGGAGAACCCTGACTAATATGCTAAATAAGACAAAGTTGAAACAATAGGGAATAATACCCTGCTTCGTAGGTAGCAAACCTGAGAGTGTGTGTGTGTGTGTGTGTGTGTACGTGTGTATTATAGAGGAAGGAGGGGAAAGTGGTTGCAGAGGGTGAGTGAATGAAAGGTAGAACTCTGCTTTTAATGACAAAAGAGTTGGAGAAAAGACCTACAATCTGAAGCACAGTAAGTCCCCTACATATGAATGAGTTCTGTTCCAAGAGTATGTTTGTAAGTCAAATTTGTTCGTAAGTCCAACAGAGTTAGCTTAGGTTCCCAACCAGCACAATTGGCGATATAATACTGTACTCTAATAGGTTTATAATGCATTACACACAAATAATACATAAGCAAACACACACACACACACAAGATTGATTGTATAGCACTGTACCTTGAAAAGTACAGGGATACAATAACATTACAGCAGGGGGCATACAGGATCTGGTATCAAGTGAACATGCAGGAAGAGTTAATGACTGGAGGAGGGATAGGAGGTGCGAAATGGTAGAGCTGAAGGCTCACCATCAACAGGAATGGAGGGCAAACTGCAGTTTTGCTCACACCTGATGTTGATTGCACAAATTCTGTTTCCATGCTGGATTCAATTCTATCTACTCTTTTGAAAAAATGATTCAGTGATGTCTGGGTAGTAGTTCTTTTTTTTTTCCATCATAGATGACATGGTAGCACTGGATTTCATTCTGAATGGCTGCTGCACCCTTCATGTACTGTTCTACATTTGTGTCCTGTGCCTCAAAAACAAACAGCACCTCGGCCAGGCTCGGTGGCTTAGCCTGTAATCCTGCGCCTTTGGGAGGTTGAGGTGAGTGGGTTGCCTGAGCCCGTGGGTTCAAGACCCACCTGGGCAACTTGGCAAGACCTCACCTCTACAATAAATCAAAAATTAGATGGGTGTGGTAGTGCGTGCCTGTAGTTCCAGCTACTTGGAAGGCTGAGGCGGAAGGATCGCCGGAGCCCAGCAGGTTGAGGCTGCGGTGGCCGGGAGCGGCCACTGCACTCCAGTCTGGGTTACAGAGTGAGACTCCAATTCAAAAACAAAACAAACAAACAAACAAAAACCAGCACCTCTTCAAATGATGCAAATGCATGTTTGCATTTTGAAAGTTCACAACTTGTAGGTTTGTATGTATGTACATGTTAGAATCATACATCTGGCTTTTTTGGGTACTTCACTGAACGCTCAGCTCAACTCTTGGCTTCCCTTTTGTAGATGCTACTGGGGAGCCCAGTTGGGGTCAAGTCATGGGTCAAGGGGAACCACTCATATTGCATCAATTGATATTTACATTTATCTCGGCATAATCCTAAAATGACATTGTCTTTTGACAATGGCTTATCCATGAGGTTGATGGACTGTTAGACCACAGTTTACTTCCTTTCCTCTGCATCCTTAATAAATAAGTCTCAGTTTTAGGACCTGAGTGTTTTCTGCCTTTTGAGTATATTAGGAAGGGTAGAGATTAACTGTCTCACCCTACCTTTATTTGTTGCGTTAATCCAGGGGACATTGAGAATTGTTTCTGGGAATAAATAAATAGCTCCTACTTAGTAATTAGAGGTCCTAGGATTCTGTATCAATAAGGCAGATTTCAAAGGAGTTTCTTACTTCTCTTCTTACCTCCTCTTAGAACAAGTTCAGTCTCTTTCTGCAACTCCTGAAAAGTTGAATTTAATCAATGAAAGGCACAGGGAACAGCCAGAAGGATGTCTCCTGAGATGGCGCCAACACTATAGGGAACCTAAAAAGACAACAAAGGTTGTAAATTCCTGCCTTTCCCGCGCACGCGAAACTTAAACCCATGCACAAATATTATCTCCCTATAGGAATACTACCTCATAG
>NW_007157376.1:0-1113 GCF_000164805.1 Carlito syrichta | reverse complement strand
CCGCCTAGGCTTTCAAAGCCACAGCGGACCCCCTACTGGTTTTTCATTCTCCCGCCTAAGACTCTAAAACCACCTCTTTAACTCCTATTAGCATTCAAAAAAGTGGGCAGAGATTTCCCTCCCTCCCGTCCCGCTTCGACTCATTCAACTCTTCTCCTTAACAGGTGTTAGGTCCCACTGTAAATCGGGCCTTTCTTGCCTTCTGCAGGTCTCTCTCCCCTGGGCGGGATCCCAATTCGCCACCTGTGGCCAATCCCTCTCTCTCTCGGACTCTCCCCACCTTTCTGAATGCCCCAGCTGCATTTACACTAACACTCGTTCAATAGGCAAGTCCCATTCCCCAAACAAGAGAGTAAAAACTTTCCGGGGAACTCCAGAGGGAACGGGCTTTTAAAAAATCCCCCCTCCGGCCCCTGGGCGAGGAAAAACACACCCGCCTTGGTTCTCAAGACCACCGCAGACCCTAAGGGCTTCTTCTTCTCCTTTATCTCTCTCAAACTTTTTAAAAAAACTCCCGCGGCTGCGGTTTACAGCAGGTTCAAGGGGCCCCACAGCTGTTAACCCACGGCAGCTTTAATAAAATTCTCTCTATCTCTTTCTCCCCCTCCCTAAGAAATCCCATGCCTGTCGGGTCACATCTGTTGGCCCACAGCGGATTCTATGGGGGGGGTCTCACGTCAAAACTCTGTTCGGCCGGCAGTAAAGATACCCCCCACCCATCATCTCAGTCAAGTGTTCTCTGTCTGATTCAGGAAATCCTAGTGCTAGGTAACTTGACCCCTCGGCTCTTCAGGAGAACCCAGGCGGTGCCAAACTTCTGTGACGACAGACTTTGGACAGCCACACTTCTTGGACAGCTGACTCTTCGGGGGATGCCCCATTGAGTCTGACTGTTCCCCATGGGGGCCTCATCTTCTCTGCCGGCTGATTCTCCTCTCAAATGCCTTTTAAACAATCTCTCTACACTCTCTCTCTCTCTCCTGATATTAGGCCCAAGCGTCTCATTCGCCTCTGTACACAGGACTGGCCTACATATCCCTTAGACAATCAAAATCAGTGGCCCCCCCAGGGATCCCTCAATCCTGATATTATCAGGGATTTATATAACTTTTG
>NW_007157375.1:0-6694 GCF_000164805.1 Carlito syrichta | reverse complement strand
GACTATTTAGCTGGTTTAACAAGTTGGCTGACTACTCAGCAGACTTGTTAGCTGGGTTTACAAGCCGGCCAACTATTTAGCTGGGTTAACTAGTTGATTGACAAGTTAGCCCCCTAGTTAGCTCGGTTAAGTAGTTGGCTGGCTAGTTTGCTGACCTAACTAGTCGGCCGACAAATTAGCTGACCTAAAATTTCGGATGACAAGTTGGCACACTAGTCGGCCAGTTTGTTAGCTGACTTAACTAGTGGGCCGGCTAGTAGGCCGACCGGTTAGCTGACTTAACTAGTCGGCTGGCGAGTGCTATGACAGGTGAGCTGACTTAAGTAGTCAGGGTGGCGAGTGAGCCGAGTGGTGAGCTGAATTAACTAGTCGGCCAGCGAGTGAGCCTACGCATGCTCTGCCATAACTAGTTGGCCGGCATGTGAGCCGATCGGTGAGCTGACTTAACTTGTTCAGCTGGTGAGCAAACGACTAGCTAGCTGACCTGTTGGATTTCTAGTGAGCCGACAAGTTAGTTGACCTGTTGGTTGGTGAGCAAACCTACTAGTTTGCTTACCGGTTAGCAGGTGAATGAGCCTACTAGTTAGTTGACATGATGGAAAGCTAGGGAGCCCACTAGTTACCTGACCATCTAGCTGAGTTGCTAGCCGACTAGTTAGCTAAGTACTAGCAGATATGCTAGCTGGCTTAACTAGCTACCTGACTGGCTAGCTGGCTATCTAGCTGACATAATTAGCTAGCAAACAATCTATGTAGCTGTATAACTAGCTGACTTAACTAGCTAGGTAACTGGCTAGTTAGCTGGCTAGTAGAATAAACTATATAGCTGACTAGCTAGCTGACTAGTTAGCAGACTTAAGTAGCTAGCTGACTAGCAACGTGAGTAGCTAGGTGACAACAATCTAGGTGAATAGTTAGCTGACTTGCTAGCTGACTTAACTTATAGCTGACTAGCTAGCTGTTTTAACTAGCTGACTGATAGTTGGCTGGTTAGCTGGCTAGCTAGCTGACTTAACTAGCCAGCTACCTGGTTGTCTAGATGGCTAGCCAGCTGACTTAACTAGCTAGCTACCTGGCTGACTAGCTGCCTAGGCAGCTGGCTAGCTAGCTAGCGGGTTGGCAAGCTAGCTAGCCAGTTGGCTTAAAGAGCCAGCCGCCTGGCTGGACAGTGGTATAGCCAGCCAGCTTAACTAGTCAGCCAACCTGCTGGTCGGCCGGATGGCCAGCCAACTTTACTATCTGGCCACCTACATTAGCAGCCTGCTAACCAGCCAGCATAACTTACCAGCCACCTAGCTAGCCAGCTGGGTAATCAGCTGGCTTAACTTGCTGACTTAAGATACCATCCGGCTACCCAGCTGGCTTAACTAGCCAGCCAGCTAGTTAGTCAGACGACTAACCAGCTCACTTAACTAGCTGAATTAGCTAAATAGCCAGTCAGCTAGCCAACTGATTTAATTTGCTAGCTACCTACTTAGACAGGTGGCTACCCAGCTGACTTAACCAGTTAGACAGCTGGCTAGCCAGCTGACTTAACTCACTAGCTATCTAGCTAGCCAGTTGGCCAGACACTTGAATTAACTAGCTGACTTAACTAACTAGCCAGTTGGCTACTCAGATGACTCAACTAGTTGACATAACTCGTTAGCCAGCTGGCTAGCCAGCTAACTTAACTAGCTGACTTCACTAGACAGTTGGCTAGCCTGCTGACTTAACAAGCTAGCTACCTATGGTGTCTGCTGCCTTGCCAGCTGACTTTACCTAATTACCTAGATAACCAGTTGGCTAGCGAGCTGACTTAACTAGATGACTCAACCACCTAACCAGTTGGTTAGCCAGATGAATTAACTAGCTAGCTACCAAGTTAGGCAGCTGGCTAACCAGCTGATTTAACTAGCTGACTTAACTAGCTAGCCAGTTGACTTAACTAGCTAACTTAACTAGCTAGCCACCTAGATAGCCAGCTGACTTTACTAGCTGAAATAATTAGCTAGCTACCTAGCTAGCTATCTAGCTAGCTAGCCGAATTACCTAGCTGACATAACTCTCTAGCTAGCTCACATAAATAGCTGACTTAACTACTTAACTAGCTAGCCAGCTGACATAACAAACGGAAATAACTAGTTTGCCAGTTGTGTAGCCATCTGACTTAACTAGCTTTTTAACTAACTAGCGAGCTGGCTAGGCAACAGACTTAACGAGGTGACTGAAATAGCTAGCCAATTGGTTAGTCAGCTGATTTAACTAGTTGATTAATGATCTAGGCAGCTGGCCAGACAGGTGACTAAACTAGCTGACTTAACTAGTTATTCAGTTGGTTAGACAGCTGACTTAACTAGCTCTCTACCTCTCTAGCCACCTGGATAGTCAGCTGACTTAACTAACTGACTTAATTAGCTAGCAAGCTGGCTAACCAACTGACTTAACTAGGTCATTACCTAGCTAGCCAGCTTGCTAGCCAGCTGAATTAACTATCTGTCATAACTAGCTAGCCTGCTTTCTAGCCAGCTGAATTAACTAGCTTGCTACATAGATAGCCAGCTGGCTATCCAGCTGAATTAATTAGGTGACTTATCTAGCTAGCAAGCTTTCTAGTCAGCTGACAACTAGCAAGCTACCTACCTAGCAAGTCAGCTGACTTAACTGGGTGACTTAACTAGCTAGCCAGCTTGCAAGGCAGCTGACATAAGTAGCTAGCTACCTAGCTAGCAAAATTACTAGCTAGCTGACTTAACTAGCTGACTTAACTAGCTAGCTAGCTGACATATCTAACTGACTTAACTAACTAGCTTACTAGCTTGCCTGCAGGTCAAGGCTGTGGTGGCTGGGAGCAGCCACTGCACTCCAGCCTGGGTGACAGAGTGAGACTACAACTCAAAAAATAAAATAAAATCCAGGTTTTAATAACAGGAAGCATCCTCCAGAATATTTATATTGTAACAATACTCACAGGCACTCTATTATTTTCCATTTTCATTTTAGATTCCGGAGGTACATGGGCATGTTTGTATGTAGATATATGAGTGGTGGGGGTTGGGTCTCAGGTGGCCCATTCCCTAGAGAGTGAACATTGTACCCAATAAGTAATTTCTGATCCCCAATCCCTTTCCCCACCTCAAAATTTAAAATGTGAAAGTCAAACATTTTATTCAGCAGTGACCCTCTTTTGAAAATTTCTACAGTACTACTGACTCTGGGATCACATAGCTCTTGTCTTTCCAGTTCCCTTAGGTGTAACATTTGACTATTTACTTGATATCTTTCTATTTTCTTCATAGGTGCCTACAATGCTATAGAATTCCCTCTCAGCACTGCTTTCATGATATTCTAGAGGTTTGGGTATGCTGTATCTTCATTTTTGTTTCTAGGAATCATTGTATTTCAGACTTAGCTTCTGGGTTAAACCAGAAGACATACTAAAGAATATTGTTTAACTTCCATGTAAGCCAGGCTCGGTGGCTCAGCCTGTAATGCTGTGCCTTTGGGAGACTGAGGTGAGTGGATTGCCTGAGCCTGCGGGTTCGAGACCCACTTGGGCAACTTGGCGAGACCTCATCTCTACAATAAATCAAAAATCAGCTGGGCATGGTGGAGCACACCTTTAATTCTGGCTACACAGAAGGCTGAGGTGGAAAAATCACCGGAGCCCAGCAGGTCGAGGCTGTGGTGGCCGGGAGTGGCCACTGCACTCCAATCTGGGTGACGGAGTGAAACTCCAACTCAAAAAAAAAAAAACAACCAACAACTTCCATGTATTTGTGTATTTGGGAAGTTCCTATTGATAATGATATTATTTGTATTCTGCTGTGGTCTCAGAAGATGCTTGGTATTTCAGACTTTTGAAATTTGTTCACACTTGATTTGTTTCCAAGTATGTGGCAATCTGGAAGTATGGCCCATGTGCTGATCCAAAGGATGTACATTCTATGGTTGTTTAGTGAATTGTTCTGTAGATGTCTATTTAATATAGTTGAGTTTTTTAAAATCATGTAATACCTCAGAGGAGTTCTCCAGACCCCTTGTAACTGCAAGGTCATCCCTCTAGCAAGATTTGGAGATTTGGGAAGTTTGCTTAGTTGGCATCTTGGAAGGTTTGCGCCAGTGTGTTCTCGGTTTCTCCTTCTCTTTCATGGATGCCAATCCACTGTAGATTTGGTCTCAGTACATAATCCCAGCCTTCTTGTAGGCTTCTTTTTTCTTCTTCATTTTTTTCCCTTCATATTTGCTACACTGAGTTAATTCATTACCTTGATCCTCCACGGCTGGGCACAATGGCTCATGTCTGTAATCCCAGTACTTTGGGAAGTCAAATCAGGAAGATAGCTGGAGCCTAGGAGTTTGAAACCAGCTTGGGCAACATAGTGAGAACTCATTTTTACCAAAAACAAAGGACTGAGTGTGGTGGAGTGCACCTGTAGTATAAGTTACTCAGGAGAATGAGATGAGAGGAGAATTACTTGAGTCTGGGTCAAGGCATCAGTGAGCCAAGAGTGCCCCACTGCACTCTAGCCTAGGTGACAGAGTGAGACCCTGTTTTAAAAAGCAAACAAAAAAATCATTTGATTATCAAGTACTGAGATTCTTTCTTCCATATGGTCAAATCTGGGTTAAGGTTGGTTGGAGCATTTTTAAATTCCAGGAATGAATTCATTTCCAGTAGTTCAGTGTGGTTCTTAGAATGTCTTTATTATTCTGTGCACTGTTTTCATGGCCTGGAAGAAGGGTGGGTCCACATTCTCATGGATTTTAGTGAATGTCTTTGCCATCCATAGTCTGAATTTTATGTCTGTCATCAGGATCAGGTCATTTTGGAAGGGTTCTATTGTTTGGAATCTGGGAAGCCCTTTTTTGGGTGTTAACTCATTAAGTCTTTGGGATTGCCCATATTTGTTTCACTTTTTTTATCCTTGAAGACAGATTCTTCTTTTTTCATTTTTTGTTTTTTTTATTTTTTATTAGATAAAGTTACTTCTGTTGGGGTAGGAGTTTTCGTTGTTTTTATACTTGACCTTCCTCCTCTGGTCCACATGTGGGAAAGGCAGTGATGGCAGGAAGGGTGGTGAACTGGGGAGAAACCATATGACACTGCTTCAATAATGCAGTCTGGAAGGGACAGAGCAGGGCTCTTTCTCTAGTTCAGAGTTTGTTCCCTCCTTCTGGTACTGGCACTAGGGGCTCTGGCTCTCTGTGAGCTCTGGTGACCTCCTCCATAACCTTTGTGCCTCATTAGCAGGATTGGCAAGCAACCAGGCTCCTCTATGACACAGGTGCTCTTGGACACATGGAGTGGCTTTCTTTCATCTTGGTGGAACTGTCCCTTTCACTTATGTGTGGAAGCAAAGCAGTCTTATTATTTGAGAGTTGGTATTCTCCTTCAGTCCTCAGATGAGCAGGGCCACCACCACCACACTGCACAGAGGTGTTCTGCCTCCCAGTTTCAATCCTGCTTTGTGGGAAGGGCTATCACAGTGATGATGGGCTCTTGAGATCAAGCTGCATCTATAACTCTGACCAAGGGCTGCAACATATGTTGCCACCAGGGAAATATTTCCAAAGTGGGTGTGCTGCACCTGCTGGAATCTGGAGAGGCAGGGAGGAAGAAGAGTCCATGTAATGCAGACCACCCCCAAAGTGATCTTCCCAGAGAATCTTAACAGGGAGCTAGGGGGCACTGGGTCCAGTGGTCCTCAGGACCTGGGATTCTGTGGTCTTCATGTGAATCACTGCCAGTGCCTCTGTCCTGATTCATCACAGCTCTCCAGAGCCTTGCTAATGTAGGAGCAGTGCGTAGAGGGCTTGGGCTGTCTCTCACTGGCTGGGGCTGCAGAGGCTTGGGTGGTGCATAAAGAAGAAAAGTTGTCACTTTCACTCATACCTTCCTTCTCCATGAGTGCTCTCCTGGGCCCCTTCTAGAAGTGTCCAAAGCTTGGACGAGAATACAACTCCATGGGACCATCCTGTAAACCTCAGCTTGGATTTTCAGCTAAACCCTCAAACTTCTATGGCTACATTTCCATATACATTTCTTTGCTGAGAGTGGCAAATGTGCAATGTTTTCAGTAGACCATCATGTTCCTCCCACTTCCAGGCATCTTTCTAATACAATGATTTCTTTTATTTTGAATTGGTGGCCAGTACTGAAATTGCTGGAGTGGCATTTCTATTTTTCATATTGGGAAATCCCCATAATGTTTTCCATAGAGGTTGAAGTGACCTACATCACCAGTAGTGTATAAGCCTTCCCTTGTCTCTGAATTCTCACCAACATCTATTTTTTGTTACTTTTTAATTTTTGCCATTCTGAAAGTTGTGAGATGATATTTTATTGTGGTTTTAATTTGAATTTGAATTTCTCTGATAATTAGGAATATGAGCAAATAAAACATATTTGTTAACAATTCATATGTAAAAATATTTAAAGGAATTCAAATGAAATGAGAATATAAATAAAACCATAAAAATGTTAGTGATGAAAATAAAATAGCAAATGAAATTTCTCTGGATGTGATTAATAAATAGCAGAATATAATATTGTAGAAGAAAATACTCATGATTATGAAGATATAGAAATATGATCTACTTAAGATAAAACAAAGAGAACCAGAGTAAGACTGTATGGGGGGTAATAAACAGTCAACTGTGAAAAATTATTAAATTTCTTTCATATGAATAATGTCTTATAAGAAAAGGAGGA
>NW_007157374.1:0-873 GCF_000164805.1 Carlito syrichta | reverse complement strand
TCAAGAGCGGGCTTTGAGGCATTTATAATATAAACAGGTTGTTTGAAGTTGTAGGCATCTTGTTTCTTTATGAGTTGGATTCTCTCTGTTGTCACCTAGGCTAGAGTGCAGTGAGGTGCTCATGGCCATCGCAGCCTCCAACTGGTGGACTCAGGCTATCTTCTGCCTCAGCTTTCCAAGTAGCTGGAAGGTACTGTAGATGTATGCCACCATGTCCGGCTCACAGGTTAACTGACAAATCAACCAACCCAAGTTGTGCCTGAAATAGATAAGACCCACGACTAGTTTTCACCTGGAGAACTGGCCATATACACGACCTGGCTCTATCCTTTTCCTGAGGCCTTTACTCCTGGATTTGCTTCCTTTCCTCCCAGCTAGGTTCTAGTCATCTCAATTCAGTTTTCCATCTAAGATTGAAAAGCATTTTGGCTAAAGACAAATGGCTCTAAAGATGCTTCTAAAGAATCAGGAAAACAGTCTTCTCTGTCCTCCTACAGCATACTCATAACTGGGACCTGAGTTCTTGTCATGTTTTTCTTCCACAACCACTGGATGCTGGAGTCCAGCATCTTAACTTTAGAAGCAAAGGCATAATTGGCAATCTACTCTTTGTTGCTGTCCCTGTCCTCTCTTCTACTCCCCTCAATTGCTGCAGACTTGATTTTATAAGAATACACCTTGTCATGTGTTCCCTTTTCATCAATTTACTAATATCTTTGCTCTTTTTTTAACCAAAATTTAGCTGGATACTATGAGGAAACAGTCCCAACAAATGGTTCCAGTCCTCTGAATAGCAAGATGAGGAAGGTTTCCACAGGAGCAAGGAGGATTTGTTAAGGCTACTAAACGTCACAAAAGAAGGTTGAGATGCAT
>NW_007157373.1:0-764 GCF_000164805.1 Carlito syrichta | reverse complement strand
ACTAGCTAGTCAGCTAGTTAAGTCAGCTAGCTAGCCAGCTAGCTGTTTAAGTCAGCTAGCTAGTCAGCTAACTATTCAGCTAGCTAGTTAATCAGCTAGCTAGTCAGGTTTCTTGCCAAATAGCTAGTTAAGTCAGCTAGTTAGTCAGCTAGCTAGCCAGTTAGCTAGTTAGTTAAGTCAGCTTGCTAGATAGCTAAATAGCTTGATTGCTAGCTAGTTATGTCAGCTAGATAGCCAGCTAGCTAGTCAGCTAGCTTGTTAATTCAACTAGCAGACCAGCTAGTTACTTGGCTAACTAGCTGGCTATCAACTCAGCTAGCTGGTCAGTTAACTAGTGTGCTCTCTCCTTTTCCATCATGTCAGCTAAGTATTTGGCTTGCTCTCCTGCTAACCGGTCAGCAAACTAGTCAGCTCTCTCGCCAGCCAACAGGTCAACTAACTTGTCAACTCGCTCGCAGGCCATCAGGTCAGCGAACTAGTAGGCTTGCTCATCAGCCGACTAGTTAAGTCAGCTCACAGGTCGACTCACTCACCAGCCAAATAGATAAAGTAGCTCACGTGTCAGCACACTCACTGGCTGACTAGTTAAGTCAGCTCAAGTGTTGGCTCACTCACCAGCCGACTAGTAATGTCTGACCAGTCGGTTCACTCTCCAGCTGACTAAATTCAACAGAGCAGTCATCTCACACACCAGCCAACTTGTTAAGTTGGCTGACGAGTCAATTCACCTACAGGCTGACTAGTTAAGTACACTGACCAATTGG
>NW_007157372.1:0-335 GCF_000164805.1 Carlito syrichta | reverse complement strand
CCTTCCATTCCTCTCCATTCTGTTCCCTTCCTGTCCATTCCATTCCTCTCCATTCCGTTCCATTCCTCTCCAATCTATTCCATTTCTCTTCATTCAATTCCATTCCACTCCTCTATATTCCATTCCAGTCCATTCCATTCCTCTCCATTCTATTTCAGTCCATTCCTCCCCATTCAATTCCATTATTCTGCATTCCATTCCATTCCTCTCCATTCCATTCCTCCCCATTCCATTCCATTTCTCTCCTTTCCATTCCATTCCTAACTATTCATCTCCATTCCAATCCATTCCATTCCACTGCATTCCATTCCTTTCCTCTCCATTGCATTCCGTTC
>NW_007157371.1:0-601 GCF_000164805.1 Carlito syrichta | reverse complement strand
CTCCCCATTCCATTCCATTTTTCTCCTTTCCATTCCATTCCTAACTATTCATCTCCACTCCAATCCATTCCATTCCACTGCATTCCATTCCTTTCCTCTCCATTCCATTCCATTCCATTCCACTCCATTGCATTCTGTTCCAATCCACTCTTCTCCATCCATTCTATTCCATTCCATTCCTCTCCAGTCCATTCCATTCTTCTATCCATTTCAATCCAAACATTTGCATTGCAATCCAATCCATTCCATTCTATTCCTTTCCATTCCTTTCCATTCTTCTCCATTCCCTTTTCATTCCATTCCATTCCTCTCCATTCCATTCCTTTCCTTTCCTTTCCATTCCTCTCCATTCCATTCCTCTTCATTCCTATCCATTCCATTCCATTCCTGTCCATTCCATTCCATTCCTCTATATTCCATTCCAGTCCATTCCATTCCTCTCCAATCTATTACGTTCCATTCCTCCCCATTCAATTCCATTCCTCTATATTCCATTCCAATCCTCTCCAATTCTTTCCTCTCCATTCCATTCCGTTATTATCCATTCCATACAATTCTTCTTCATTCAATTTCATACCATCCATCCATTCCATTCCATTCC
>NW_007157370.1:0-4245 GCF_000164805.1 Carlito syrichta | reverse complement strand
CCATTCTTCTCCATTGCATCCCTCGCCATTACTTTCCATTCTTCTACTTTCCATTCCTTTTCTCTCCATTCCATTCCACTTCAGTCCATTGAATTCTACTCCATTCCATTTCATTCTAATGAATTCCATTCCATTCTTCCCCATTCCATTCCTTGCCATTCCATTCCATGTTTCCTCTCCTTTTCATTCCGTACCTATCAATTCCATTCTGCTCCATTCTATTCCTCTCCTTTCCGTTCTCCTCTATTCCATTCCGTTCTCCATTTTATTCCATTCTATTCCTCCCCATTACTTTTCTCTCCATTCCACTCCTCTTCATTTTATTTTATTACAATTCTTCCCATTGTATTCCTCTTCGTTCCATTCCTCTTCATTCATTTCCTCTTCATTCCATCGCATTCCATTCCATTTATTACATTACATTCCTCAATTTCCATTTAATTTCATTCCTTTCCACTCCATTCCATTCCTCTCCATTTCATTCCATACTTCTCCAATCCTTTCAATTCCATTCATCTCCATTCCTTTCCACTCATTTCATTCCATTCCATTCCTCCCCATTCCATTCCATCCCAATTACATTCAACTCCCTTCCATTCCATTCCAATACATTTCATTTTATTTCATTCCTTTCCTCTAAATTCTCTTCCATTCTCTCCATTTCATTCCATACCTGCCTATTCCATTCCATTCATCTCCATTCCTTTCTTCTCCATTCCTTCCATCCATTCCAGTCCTCTCTATTCCATTCCATCCTTTAGTTTCTTCTCCATTCCATTCTATTCATCCCCATTCATTTCCATTCCATTCCATTCCTCCCCATTCCATAACATTACATTCATCCCATTCCATTCCATTTTATTCCCATTCCATTCCATTTTTCTCCATTCCATTCCATTCTCCTCCATTCCATTCCATTCCATTGCATTCTATTCCATTGCATTCCATTCCATTTCTCCCCATACTGCTGCTTTTCATTCCCTCTATTCCATTCCTCTCCATTCCTCTCCTTCCCATTCCATCCATTCCATTCCTCTCCATTCCATTCCAAACTTCTCCATTCTTTTCTATTGCATTCCATTACTGTCCATTATTACATTTCTTCCCATTCCATTCCATTCCACTACATTCCATTTTATTCCATTCCATTCCTCTAAATTCTCTTCCAATCCTCTCCATTCCATTCCATACCTGCCCCTTCCATTCCATCCATCTCCATTCCATTCCTCTCCATTCCTTCCATCCATTCCAGTCCTCTCCATTCCATTCCATCCTTTCAATTCCTCTCCATTCCATTCTATTCATCTCCATTTGTTTCCATTCCGTTCCTTTCCATTCCATACCATTCCATTCCTCCGCATTCCATAACATTACATTCATCCCCTTTCCATTCCATTCTCTCCCATTCCACTCCATTCCATTCTGCTCCATTCCATTTCTCTCTATTCCATTTCATTCCATTCTATTCCATTGCATTCCATTCCATTCTAGATACGCTGCTTTTCATTCCATTTCTTTCCTCTCCATTCCATTCCATCCATTCCATTCCTCTCCATTCCATTCCAATCTTTTCCATTCTTTTCTATTGCATTCCATTACTGTCCATTATTACATTCCTGGCCATTCTATTCTATGCCATTCCACTCCATTCTTCTCCATTCCATTCCATGCTTCTTGATTGCATTCCATTCCACTCCATTTCATTCCATTCCTCTCCATTGTCTTCCAGTCCTCTCCTTTTGAAATCCATTCCTCTCCGTTGCATTCCATTCCTCTCCATTCTCTTCCATTCCTCTCCAATCCATTCCATTCCTGTCCATTTCATTCCATTTCTGTCCATTCCATTCCTCTCCATTCCATGGCATCAATGCCATTCCTTTCCATTTATATCCATTCCATTCCATTCATCTCCATTCCTTTCCATTCCATTTATTTCATTCCTGTCCATTCCATACCATTCCATTCCTTTCCTCCCCATTCCATTACCTTCCATTCCAATCCATACCTCTCCATTCCATTCCTCCCTATTCCATTCCTCCCCATTTTATTCCCTTCCATTCCGCTACTTCCCATTCCATTTTTCTTCATTCCATTCCATACTTCTCCATTCCCTTCCATTCCATTCATTTATATTGCATTCCTTTCAATTACATTTCATTCCTCTGTATTCCATTCCATTTCTGTCCATTCCATTCCATTTCTCTCCATTCCATTCAATTTCTCTCCATTCAGTTACATTCCAATCTCTTCCTCTATTACATTCCTCTTCATTCCATTCCCTGCGATTCCATTCCTTTCCATTCCTCTGCATTCCAATCCATATCTGTCCATTCCATTCAATTCCTTTCCATTCTTCTTCATTGCATTCCTCGCCATTACTTTCCATTCATCTACATTTCTTTCCATTCCATTTCTCTCCATTCCATTCCACTTCATTCCATTGCATTCCACTCCATTCTATTCCACTGCATTCCATTATTCCTCTCCCCATTCCATTCCTCCCAATTCCTCTCCATTACACTCCATACCTGTCCATTCCATTCTGCTGCATTCCTATCCTCTCCTTTCCATTCCTCTCCATTCCATTCCATTCTACTCCAATTTTTTCCCATTGTATTCCTCCCCATTATATTCCTCTCCATTCCACTCCTCTTCATTTTCTTTTATTTCTATTCTTCCCATTGTATTCCTCTCAATTCCATTCCTCGTCATTCATTTCCTCTCAATTCCATTAAATTTCATTTCATTCCATTATATTACATTCCTACATTTCCTTTTAATTCCATTCATTTCTTCTCCATTCCATTCCATTCCTCTCCATTCCATTGCATTCCTCTCCATTCCATTCCATCCTTCTCCAATCCTTTCCATTCCATTCTTCTCCATTGCATCCCATTCCACTCTGTTCCATTGCATTCCTCTCAATTCCATTCCATTCTACTACGTTCCATTTTATTCCATTCTACTCCTCTAAATTCTCGTCCATTCCTCTCCATTCCATTCCATACTTGTCCATTCCATTTCATTCATGTCCATTACATTACATTCCACTCCATTCCTTCCATCCATTCCATTCCTCACCATTCCATTCCATCGTTTTCATTCCTCTCCAGTCCATTCTATTCATTTCCATTTGTTTCCATTCCATTCCAATCCTGTCCATTCCATTCCTTTCCATACCATTCCATTCCTTCCCATTCCATAACATTACATTCATCACCACCCAATTCTATTTTTTCCCATTCCATTCCATTCCATTCTGCTCCATTCCATTCTATTCATCTCCATTCCATTCCATTCCATTCTATTCCTCTCCATGCATCTACATTTCATTTCCTCTATTACATTCCTCTCCATTCCATTTCATTCTTCTCCATTCTTTTCTAATTCATTCCATTACTGTCCATTATTACATTCCTCCCCATTCCATTCCATTCCATTTTTTTCCTCCCCATTCCATTCCATTCTTCTCGATTGCATTACATTCCACTCCATTCCTTTCCATTCCTCTCCATTGCTCTCCATTCCATTCCATTTCTATTCATTTCCATTCCATTCTCCCCTGTTTATTCCATTCCTCTCTATTCTGAACCACTAAATTCCTCCCCTTTCCATAACATTACATTCTTTCCGATTCCATTCCATTCCTCCCCTTTCCATAACATTACATTCCTTCCGATTCCATTCCATTCCTCCCCTTTCCATTCCATTCTATTCTGCTCCATTCCATTCCATCCCTCTCCATTGCATTCCATTCCTCTCCATTCCATCCCATTCAACTCCATTCCTTTCCATTACTGTCTATTCCGTTCCTCTAACTTCAATATCATTCCATTCCTCCTCATTGAATAACATTACAATCCTCCCAATTCTGGTCCATTCCATTCCACTCATTCTATTCCCTTCCTCTCCATTCCATTCCATTCCTCTCCATTCCACTACATTCCATTCCATTCCTCCTCTTTCCATTCCATACCTCTCCCTTCCATTCCACTCCATTCAATTCCATTCCTGTTCATACCATTCTATTTCTCTACATTCATTTTCATTCCAGACTATTCCTCTCTATTCCATTCCTTGCCATCCCATTTCATTCCATTCCATTCCTCTCCACTCCAATCCATACCTTTACATTCTTTTCCATTCCTTTCAATTCTTATCCATTGCATTCCTCTATTTTACTTTCCATTCATCGACATTCCATTCCATTTCATTCCATTTCTCTCCATTCCATTCTACTCCATT
>NW_007157369.1:0-594 GCF_000164805.1 Carlito syrichta | reverse complement strand
TTTTCTAATTCATTCCATTACTGTCCATTATTACATTCCTCCCCATTCCATTTTTTCCTCCCCATTCCATTCCATTCTTCTCGATTGCATTACATTCCACTCCATTCCTTTCCATTCCTCTCCATTCCATCCATTTCTATTCATTTCCATTCCATTCTCCCCTGTTTATTCCATTCCTCTCTATTCTGAACCACTAAATTCCTCCCCTTTCCATATCATTACATTGTTTCTGATTCCATTCCATTCCTCCCCTTTCCATAACATTACATTCCTTCCGATTCCAATCCATTCCTCCCCTTTCCATTCCATTCTTTTCTGCTCCATTCCATTCCATCCCTCTCCATTGCATTCCATTCTTCTCCATTCCATCCCATTCAACTCCATTCCTTTCCATTACTGTCTATTCCGTTCCTCTAACTTCAATATCATTCCATTCCTCCTCATTGAATAACATTACAATCCTCCCATTTCCGGTCCATTCCATTCCACTCCATTCTATTCTCTTCCTCTCCATTCCATTCCTCTCCATTTCAATACATTCCACTCCATTCCATTCCATTCCTCCTCTTTCCATTCCATACCTCTCCCTTCCAT
>NW_007157368.1:0-705 GCF_000164805.1 Carlito syrichta | reverse complement strand
AAATTGCAGAGAAAAAGAATTGCTTCTACTTTGCAAGTGGACTGCAAACTACTGCAATCTCTCTGGAATATACTGTGACGGTATCTAAAGAGACTAGAAATTGACCTTCCATGTGACCCAGTAATTCCTCTATAAAAAATATACCCGAAGGAACTCAAATCATATTACAAAAAAGATACCTGCACAAGGATGTTTTTGCAGCTCTGTTCACAACAGTAAAAAACATGACACCAACCATGATGCCCATTGAAATTGGAATGCATTAAAAAAAGTGGTACACATACACAATGGAATATTATTCAGCCATAAAGAAGGACACATATATGGATTTTGCAACCACTTGTAAGGATTTGGAGTCCATAATTCTCAGTGATTTATTACAGAACCAAAGAACCGAGTATCATAGGTTCCTACTCATTAGCTGACGTTGAACAATTATAAGACTATAAGAAGTGATTGGCAGTAGTGGAAAGCTGTCGAGTGGGAGCGGTGAAATTGGTAATGGAAGGATACTCCTAAGGGAAGGAAGGGCATAACTCATCAACCTTGGTCACTGCATGATTAATGGTCATCATTCCAACCCTGAATTGTACCCCCACAGCTTTATAATAAAAATTGAAATAAATATATAAATAAATATACAAATAAATGAAAGTTTTATACGTGCAACAGCTTCATTTGTTTTATTTTACTTTTTAGTTTTTT
>NW_007157367.1:0-813 GCF_000164805.1 Carlito syrichta | reverse complement strand
CAGACTATAAGAAGTGATTGGTAGTAGTGGAAAGCTGTCGAGTGGGAGCGGTGAAATTGGTAGTGGAGGGATACTCCTAAGGGAAGGAGGGGCATAACTCATCAACCTTGGTCACTGCATGATTATTGTTCATCATTCCAACCCTGAATTGTACCCCACAGCTTTATAATAAAAATTGAAATAAATATATATATAAATATACAAATAAATGAAAGTTTTATAACGTGCAACAGACTTCATTTGTTTTATTTTACTTTTTAGTTTTTTTTAACTTTAAATATGGGTTCGATTCAACATTGGGTATAAAAATGTTCATCATGCAAGGAATGATTTTTAACTAACTGTGTAATACTTCAATGATAACTTCTTTCCCTATAAATACGTTAGAATACATGGTATAACTGCTTTCATCTTTTAGAACTCAAGAGTTTCTCCCATAAATGGTGAATGTTGTATGTTGTCTAGATAAATTATAACTTGTTGAGATTCCAGATGTATATCATCCTTAGATAATTAACTTTGAGCAACTCTGTACCTAAGTGCTATTTGAAGACAAAATGCATAATAAATCTTAAAATTTTTAGAACAAAGTATTACAATTTAATACAAATTTTTTAATTCTTAAAATTAGGATACATTTTTTATTACCCTCTGTAGTTTCTGCTAGGTTATTCTGATTAAATGATACAGATATGCAATCCCTTAAAGAAAATTTCCCCCTACACTCTTGAAAGAGATAAATCACATTCCCTTGAAGTGTTAAAACAATTTATATTTTTCAAAGTGTATTTCCACTGAATCACCTAGTAATTT
>NW_007157366.1:0-763 GCF_000164805.1 Carlito syrichta | reverse complement strand
GGAATGATTTTTAACTAACTGTGTAATACTTCAATGATAACTACTTTCCCTATAAATACGTTAGAATACATGGCATAACTGCTTTCATCTTTTAGAACTCAAGAGTTTCTCCCATAAATGGTGAATGTTGTATTCTAGATAAATTATAACTTGTTGAGATTCCAGATGTATATCATCCTTAGATAATTAACTTTGAGCAACTCTGTACCTAAGTGCTATTTGAAGACAAAATGCATAATAAATCTTAACATTTTTAGAACAAAGTATTACAATTTAATACAAATTTTTTAATTCTTAAAATTAGGATACATTTTTTTATTACCCTCTGTAGTTTCTGCTAGGTTATTCTGATTAAATGATACAGATATGCAATCCTTAAGGAAAATTTCCCCCTACACTCTTGAAAGAGATAAATCACATTCCCTTGAAGTGTTAAAACAATTTATATTTTTCAAAGTGTATTTCCATTGAATCACCTAGTAATTTCTCTATCTAATACACAAGGCTGTACTCTGCAAAAAGACTCTGAATGCCTTGATTTTTTTTAATACACCAAGCACTTAAAATATGGGACCCAAAAAAAGACAATTTGGGGCTCAGCATTTATAAAACAAAATAACATGGAGTTTACAAAGAAGTAATTATTTTGGCATTTCATTAGATTAAAAATATACATAATTGAAAATTCTGGAAAATTCACTTTGATCTTAGTTAATGCAATGTTCAAATCTTGAGAGAAAAACGGCTCAAAGGCTGCTAGAAT
>NW_007157365.1:0-728 GCF_000164805.1 Carlito syrichta | reverse complement strand
CCCCCAGCACACCACCATCCGTGCTGGTGCGAGGCCCGGGGACCTTCGGTCCCATGTAGGTCCAGATATTGGGGGCCTCCGCTGCTGCTGTTCCACTGCATGGTGGGAGTCTCAGTTCCAAGCCCCCTCCCAGCTCCCTCCCTGGCTACATCGTCTCCAGCCTGGCACCCAGCACCAAGCCACTGGTCACTCAGGGAGGCTTTGGGCACCCATCCATCAGAGACAATGGTCCCATTTCTGGCGGAACTAACCTGTGGTGGGCCCAGGGCCACTCTTGCCACTCACCGCCTGCCCTTTGGAGTTTTGGAGCTCTGTATCTCCAGGCCCACCCTGGCTGAGGCACTCAGCATGAGACCCCAAGCTGGGGGACCCAGACAAGTGGAGAAAAACAGATCTACATAAACGGCCTTGCCATTCTCCAGGTAGAGACCTCCATTGCCCTGCCCACCTATCAACAACTTTTACCTCAGTTCCTAAGGTAAGGGCACGAAACAGGAGACAAAGACCCACCCCTACACTGCAACAAAAAACATAGGGGAGAGGCCAGAATCAAAGATGAGAGAAATGATTTTAGTCAGATCGCTTATTTTGACTTATGATTTTATCATTGTAACTGTTGGTTTTGATCACATTTGTTGTTTACCTTCTGACTTACACTGTTTCTTCATTTTATTGGCCTGTCTCTGTGTAGCTATCAGTATTCTTTAGGGAATCTTTCTTACGTTCTT
>NW_007157364.1:0-929 GCF_000164805.1 Carlito syrichta | reverse complement strand
TTTCTCTCCAGTATGGATCACTGTATGTCGACTAAGATGTGAACGAGAGTGAAAGGCTTTACCACATTCTTCACATTTGTAGGGTTTCTCTCCAGTATGGATCACTGTATGTCGACTAAGATGTGAACGAGAGTGAAAGGCTTTACCACATTCTTCACATTTGTAGGTGATTGCCCATGGATCACTCTAGCAGAAGAACAGAAATGCTTCAATATTTGTCCACTGGTTTTGCATAGAGTGAAATTTGAAGGTTTATTTAGGCTATGTAAATTTGTTGGTTTTAATGAACAGAATTGTTTATAAAGTGTTAACATTTATTGTCCACACAACAAAATGCTATGTTGCCATAAGTGTTAATCTATTCTATCTTACCCAAGATTGTAGGTATATGATGACCATATACTGTTGAGTAACCTATGGAAGGATGTTTCTAGTGATCCTTTTTTTTTTATTTTTTGAGTTGGAGTCCCACTCAGTCACTCGGCTAATTTTTTTGATTTATTGTAAAGATGATGTCTCACCAAGTAAGTTGTCGAGGCAGGTCTCGAACCCACTGGCTCAAGCAATTCACTCACTTTGGCCTCCCAAAGTGTGGGATTACAGACTGAGCCACTGAGCCCGGTCAATCCTTTTTTTATAGGTCATATTTTCTTCCTTTTTTTTTTTAGTTATGTGTCATTTTGAGTAGTGTAACAAAGATTATACAGGAGTATAATTATAAGACCTAAATTTCTGAATCCTGACTATTGTAAATACTTATATATTATGTTGGATTTTCGACTCTGATGTCTGGACTCGAAAGAGTTGAAAATCCATGGTCATTGCAATCTCAATGTGATGGTATCAGGCCATCTGTCTCCTTTAGCCTCCTGAGTAGCTGGTGTCACAAAGGTTTGCCATCATGCCCAGCCAACTTGGTGGAGGCCAGA
>NW_007157363.1:0-770 GCF_000164805.1 Carlito syrichta | reverse complement strand
CGAGTATAATTATAAGACCTAAATTTCTGAATCCTGACTATTGTAAATACTTATATATTAGGTTGGATTTTCGACTCTGATGTCCGGACTCAAATACAGTTGAAAATCCATGGTCATTGCAACCTCAATGTGATGGTATCAGGCCATCTGTCTCCTTTAGCCTCCTGAGTAGCTGGTGTCACAAAGGTTTGCCATCATGCCCAGCCAACTTGCTGGAGGACATGACAATCTGGGGCTCAGCATGGGAACTGAATAAAGACACCCCCACTGGAAGGCAAAGCCCCAGAGGGGATCCATGTGCATGGCAAGGCCCCACAGAAAGTCTTGAGGATGTTCTGCATGGCTGTCCTGTGACTCATGGTCACCTCGTTATTCCCATTATATTGTTATACTCCTGCCTTACAGGAATAATACTTTTCAATCTCCCTTGGAAAGGCATAATGTAACCAGAATTGGAGGGTACAGTATCTACAATGCCAGTAATAAAGCAGTCAATGTTTCAACATCGGCTACACCTCAGGAAATCAAGAATAGGAGAGGTCATAATGACCCAACCGTCAATAGAATCAGTTATTGTAACATCCACTGCAACAAAATGTATCTTTGTGTGGCAAATGAAATACAGAGATATTCTATAAAAGTTGTGGCATAAAGGAATTAACAGAAACTGAGGTAAAAACTGTTACAGATAACATAGTATAGTTAAACATCAGATTAGTCATAAAACCAGAACCCCCCAAAATAAAGCTCTTAAGCCTTACCTACTATTA
>NW_007157362.1:0-479 GCF_000164805.1 Carlito syrichta | reverse complement strand
AGCCTCCCAAAGGTGCGGGATTACAGGCTGAGCCACCGAGCCCGGCTAGTCTAAATATTCTTTAAGCAAATTCTACCTGATAGAGGCAATGAGAACCATATGAGTCAGCCACATTAATATTTTTTTCTCCATGGTCATTGTTTGAGCTCTCATGTGTTCATTGATAGAAGGGTGTTGATTAGAAGGACATCGTGTAAATGTATTTATTAGGTTGGTCATTTTTTTTTTAAGTGGAGGATGTGTTGGCAATATTTTGCTCCAAGGGACATCTGAATCAAAGCTAAGAGAGCACAGTAATCACATGTTGTAGATCTCTCATAAGACACCATAATTATCTTTAACTTTTCCCTTTTGTGACATTCACTTATTGGTTCTCATTGCTCAGCAAAAATCCACTTTATTCCCATCAACTTTTAAACAAACCTGTCCCTCTGAAGTAATTTAGTATCATTCAGCCACAGTGAGAGTAGCAAGATGAG
>NW_007157361.1:0-642 GCF_000164805.1 Carlito syrichta | reverse complement strand
CTGGGGTTTAGTCTTTCATAGTGACCTTTGCCATGTTCAAAGACATTGTTTTGTCCCAAAAGTCCTCATTCCTCATATCTGGAGTTGCATTTCATCTCTGTGATAGCCCCAGAAGTTCTGGTAAGCAGATGGTATGTCCATATGATAGATAATGAAACTGAGGACAGTGTTGAGAATTAACTTCTGTAATGAGACTGAAACCCAGAACTCAGGTCTATGATCCTTCCCCCAGACCTCACTGGCAGCACAACAGAGAGGTTTGGGTTATCCTATTGGTGATGGAATGCCAGGGGGCTGCCTGGTCCCCATCCACTGAGGGGAAAAAGTACTCTAGTCCACCTTTCGAATTCCGCCTCTCTTATGACTTGTCTGTGTGGGTAGGGCAGGCCATTTCACCTCTCTGGGTGTCATCACTTCCCCTGCAGAAGAATGGATTACATGGGAGGATTTGTGTGTTTCTTTCCGGATTTTTATCATTCTTTCCATTTTTCTAATACTTTATAGGCTTAGTTTTATCTGCCTAACTAGACTGCATCCTTTTTGATGCCTGTGCCTTATCCATCCATCCATCCATTCATCCATCCATCCATCCATCCATCCATCCATCCATCCATCCTTCCATCAGCCATTTAACAAACATTT
>NW_007157360.1:0-5154 GCF_000164805.1 Carlito syrichta | reverse complement strand
TCATGCCTCGAATCCCTGATTGTTCTTTAGCCATCAGCAAGATGCCCTGTAGATTTTCAGAACTGAGGACTCGTAGATCCCAGATTCCTTATTTTTAGCAACAGCCATGCATTTACCTGTATATGGGTACTCCTGTTCACACATACATGCGTCCTAAGCTTGATGCTTGTTTAGATCTTAGGAGGACGCCATATATTAATTTAGAGATCAGGTTACAAATCCTCAAGAACTTTATGGGAGTCTTTTTCTTGATATCCAAGCAACTGGAATTCTAGGCCACCAGGAAATATCTTGGCGTCTCGTTGAATATAAAGCAGGAATTTCAGTAATAGGAGTCCTCATATACAGAACACTACACGACCTGTTGCTATGGAAGAATAAGGAATCTTGGTTACACGAGGCCTCCATCCCAAAAACATACAGACCGTCTTGCTAACAGATAACCACCATTCAGGTTTTGGGAGTAGGAATCTGGATAATGGGAGTCCGAATATACAGGAAACTGCACTGTCTATTGCTAAAGGAGAATAAGGAATGTGGTTACACATGTCCTCCATCCCAAAAAAACTTCAGGGTTTCTTGCTAAGGGCTAAACACGAATTTGTGTTTTTGAAGCATAAACTAGGGAAATGAAATCCTCATATAGAGGCAAATGCACGGACTTTTACTTAGAAAGATTAAGGAATGTGGGTGACATGTTTTCTCAATCTCCAAAAAAGTATACGGCGTCTTCCTCAGATCTAAACAAATTCAAGCTTTCGAAGTATGTATCTGTGAGCCTGAGCACTCATATACAGGTAACTGCACGGTTGTTGCTAAAACTAAGTAATCTGGGTTATACTAGCCCTCATTCCTGAAAATCTACAAGTCATCTTGCTGACGGCTAAAGAAGAATCAGGGATTCGAGGCATGAATATGGGTAATAGCATTCGTCATATACAGAAAAGTACATGGCCTCTTGCTAATAAAAGAGAATAAATCTGTTTTCCACGGTTCCTCTATCAAAAAATCTACATGGCTACTTACTAAAGGCTAAACAAGAATCAGGGTTTCGAAACAAGAATCAAGGGAAAGAAAGTCCTCACATACAGGACACTACATGGCCTCTAACTAAATACAAATAATGAGAGACACGGAAGGGGAAGGATTACAGGGTTCATCTTAAGACCAGAGTTCCATCCAAATATGGAAAGAAGATTCTTTTTGTCCTAAAATCTGGCCTTAGTTGTTCTGAGGAACCTAACTGACTTGTAGTGCCCAATACCATTTTCAACTTTTAAGAGGACCAGAATGTTGCTGGAGTCCTGAAATGAATGATTCATAATATCCGAATGCTAAATTGCTCTGAAACATTAGGAGAGCTCGAAGATCAGTTTCTTGTTTGTGCCATAGCAGACAACCTGGGAATTTTTTGGACTGAGGGTGCGTACAACAATGATTCTTTATTCGTTCTTAGTTTGAGGTCTTGTAGTGTCCTGTATGTGAGGACTCTCTTTCCCTTGATTCCTGTTTCGAAATCCTGATTCTTGTTTAGCCCTTAATAAGAAGTCATGAAGATTTTTTGACAGAGTCACCCTGGAAAACAGATTTCTTCTCTTTTATTAGCCAGAGGCCATGTAGTTTCCTGTATATGGGGATTGCTATTACCCACATTCATGTCTCAAATCCCTGATTCTTCTTTAGCCGTCAGCAAAATGCCCTGTAGATTTTCAGGACTGAGGACTCGTATAACCCAGATTCCTTATTTTTAGCAAAAGCCGTGAAGTTGCCTGTATATGATTACTCCTGTTCACAGATACATGCGACGAAAGCTTGATTATTGATTAAAACTTAGGAAGACGCCCTATATTTTTTGGAGATTGAGAAAACATGTCACGCACATTCCTTATTCTCTCTTAGGAAAACTCAGTGCATTTGTCTGTATATGAGGATTTCATTTCCCTAGTTTATCCTTCAAAAACCCAAATTCGTGTTAAGCCCTTAGCGAGAAACTCTGAAGGTTTTTTGGGTTGGAGGACACGTGTAAACCAGATTCCTTATTTTCCTTTAGCAATTGACAATACAGTCCTGTATATGAGGACTCCCATTATCCAGATTCCTACTCCCAAAACCTGAATGGTGGTTATCTCTTATCAAGACAATCTGTATGTTTTTGACATGGAGGCATCATGTAACCAAGATTCCTTGTACTTCCCTAGTAACAGGTCGTGTAGTGTTCTGTATATGAGGACTCCCATTACTGAAATTCCTGCTTCATTCTCAGCAAGACGCCAAGATATTTCCTGGTGAACTAGAATTCCAGTTGCTTGGATATCAAGAGAAAGACTCCCATAAAGTTCTTGAGGAATTGGAACGCAAGATTCCTGGTCCCTTTTAAAAGGACACACTAAAAATGTGGCGACATCGATGCCCAGATTGCTGATTAAAGCTTCTCAAAAAGACTTTGCAGATTTAGGCGATTGAGAACTCCAAGAAGCAGATTCCCTTTCCATTCTCATCAAGATGTCCTGAATTTCCCTGTTCATGTGGATTCCAAAACTCTGTGTACAAAAATGCAGATGCCCAGATGTTTCCTAGGGACGTGGAATCCATGGATCCTTGTTACATTTTAATAATTCGTACTAAATATTTGGCAACTGCAAAACCCTCGGGCCCTCTATAAATACAGTACAAATGGAAATTTAAGGATTACCAAGTTCATCTTAACACCAAAGTTACATCCAAATATGGCAATATGATACTCTTTTTTCGGTTTCTGGCCTTAATTGTCCCAAGAAACTTAATGGATTTGTACTACCAGATAACCGATTACAACTCTCAAGAGGACAGGAATGTTGCTGGAATCCTGAAATGACTGATTCATAATACCCACCACCCAAATATCTCTGAAACATCAGAGGAGCACGAAGCCTTGATTCTAGTTTATACTGCAGCAAGACACCCTGAGAATTTTACGGATTGTGGACTCGTGTATCACAGATTCCTTATTCGTCTTTCCCGAGGGGCCATGTAATGTCCTGTATATGAGGACTCCCTTTCCCCAGAATCCTGTTTGGAAACCCTGATTCTTGTTTTGCCATTAGCAACCTGTCATGTAGATATTGTGACGGAGGAACCGTGTAAAAGAGTTTTCTTAGTTCACCTTAGCTAGAGATCATGTAGATTCTGCATATGAGGACTGCTATTACCTAAGTTCCAGCTTCTAAACCGTGATTCTAGTTTAGCCCACAGCAGATGGCCTGTTGATTTTAAGGACTGAGGACTGCTATAACTCCAATACTAATTCACGCTTGGCAAG
Source organism: Carlito syrichta (assembly GCF_000164805.1). Taxonomy (NCBI): domain Eukaryota; kingdom Metazoa; phylum Chordata; class Mammalia; order Primates; family Tarsiidae; genus Carlito; species Carlito syrichta. The sequence goes on along the minus strand of NW_007157360.1, from coordinate 1,856 downwards.
GGCCTGTGAATTTTCCTGTGTATTAGGACTCTCATTAGATACATCCTGCTTCAAAACTCTGAATTTTTTTAGAAATTTCCAAGATGCTGTGTAGATTTTTGGGATTGAGGACTAGTGTAGCCCAGAATCCTTATTCTTTCTTAGCAAAAGGTCATGTAGTTGCCTGTAAATAAGGACTCCATTTTCAAGATTCATGCTCGAAAACAACATGATTCATGCTTAGTCCATAGCAATATGTCCTTAAACTTTTTTGGGATTGAGGACTCGAGTAAAGCAGATTCCTTATTCTTACTTAGAAAGAGGCAGTGAGGTTTCGTTTATTTGTGGACTCCCATTACCCAGATTCCTACTTCAAAAACCTGATTCTTGGTTACGTCTTAGGAAGATGGCCTGTATATTTTGGGATTGACGACTCATATAAGGAAGATTCGTTATACTTCCTTAGCAAAATGACTTGTAGTTTCCTGTATATGACGACCTCCATTACACAGTTTCCTACTTCACTGTGCAGGATGATGAGACAGTTCCTGGTGACCGAGAATTCCAGATTTTGGATATCAAGGGAAAGACGTCCATAATGTTCCTTGGGAACTGGAATCCATGATTCCTGGTTCCCCTTCACAAGACCTCCCTAAAATGTGGAATATTCCAAACCCCAAACCCCAATTTCTACCTGCCGTCACACAAGAATTTTCTGTACTTTGAGGTCACCTGAATCGAGGAATTTTGTACCAATATACCTTTTGATTCTGGGGAATATGATTATCGTCGTTGACGGTCCCAGGAAACAAAAGGATTTCTAGGGCCAAAGACTTGGTTACAAATAACAAGAGGACCAGAAAGATCCTGATCATCTGTTATGACAGATTTAGCGTATCCACGGAGCAAGTAGCTCTGAAAATGTAGGGACCCAGAAGCCCAGATAGCTGATTAAACCTTATCAAGAGGTGCTGTAGATTCCGTAAAATGAGAACTTCTAGAACCGGATTTCCTTTTTATTCTCAGTAAGATGCCATGATTTTTCCTGTCGATTTGGATTCCAAATTCAGTATATCAAAAGACAGATGTCCAGAAGTTTCCTAGGTTCGTGGATTCCATGATTCCTGGTTACCCTTAATACTACGTAGTATACATTTGCCAAGTGCAAAACACTTGTCCCTGTTCAAAATAAAAAGAGACATGGAAGGGGAAGGATTGCAGGGTTCACCTTAAGACAGGCTTTCATCCAAATATGGCAAGAAGATTCTTTTCATCCTGGAATCTGGCCTTAGTTGTTCTTTGGAACCTAACGGAGTAGGAGTGCCCAACACCATTTACAAAATTAAGAGCACCAGATTGTTGCTGGAGTCCTGAAATGACCGATTCATAATATCCGAATGCTAAATTGCTCTGAAACATTTGGGGAGCTCGAAGATCTGTTTCTTGTTTTTCCCATGGCAGACAACCTGGGAATTTTTTGGATTGAGGGCGCGTACCACAATGCTTCTTTATTCGTACTTAGTTGGAGGTCATGTAGTGTCCTGTATGTGAGGACTCTCTTTCCCTTGATTCCTGTTTAGAAACCCTGATTCTTGTTTAGCCCTCAGTAAGAATTCATGTAGATTTTTTGAAAGAGGAACCGTGAAAAACACATTTCTTCCATTTATTAGCAAGAGGACATGTAGTTTCCTGTATATGATGATTGCTATTACACACCTTCATGTCTCTAATCCCTGATTCTTCTGTAGCCGTCAGCAAGATGCCCTGAGGATTTTCAGGACTGAGGACTCGTATAACACAAATTGCTTATTTTTAGCAACAGCCTTGCAGTTACCTGTATATGAGTACTCCTGTTCACAGATACATGCGTCGAAAGG
>NW_007157359.1:0-4527 GCF_000164805.1 Carlito syrichta | reverse complement strand
CCACTGGCTGACTAGTTATGTCAGTTCACCTGTCAGTTTACTCGCCAGACAATGGGTTAAATCAACTCACCTGTCAGTTCACTCGCTGGCCGACTAGTTAAGTCAGTTCACCAATCGGCCACCTAACTGGCCAACTAATTAAGTCAGCTAACCAATCTGCAGAATAGTAGGCCAACTAGTCAGTCGAAAATTATCCCAGTTAACTTGTCTTCGACAAGTTAGGCCATCTAACAAATCGACCTACAAATTGGCCATCTAGTTAGGTCAGCACACAAGCCATCAAACTAGTTAACAGAGCTGACTAGTGGGCCATCTCATTAGTCAGGTATCTAACCCAGCTAACTAGTTTGCTGACTTTTGGCCAACTTGTTAAGCTAGCTAACAAGTTGGTCATGTAGCCAGTCAATGTGTTAAAACAGCTAACTATACTGCCGACTCATCAGCCAACAAGTTAAGTCACCTAGCCAACCCTTTAAACAACTAGTTAAGTCAGCTACTTAACTAGTTTCCTAACCAGTTAAAACAGGTAGGTAACTCATTAACCAACTCGTTAAGTCAGTTAGCTATCTCGTTAGCTGACTAGTTAAGTCAACTAGCTAAGTCATCTAGCTAACCAGCTAGCTAGTTACGTCAGCTACCTAAGTCAGCCAGCTTACTAGTTAGCTAAATATTTGTCAGCTACTTAAGTCTGCTACCTAACTAGTTAGCTAATTAGTTAAGTCAGTTAGTTATTCAGCTAGTTAAATAATTAGCTAACTATTTAATTCAGGTATTTAAGTCAGCTAGCTAACTAGTTAAGTCGGCCAATTAAGTGAGCTACCTAAGTAAGTGCATCTACCTAATTCAGCTAGTTAAGTCAGCTTTCTAATTAAGTCAGCTGGTTAAGACAGTTAACTAACAAGTTAGCTAACAGTTTAAGAAAGCAGGTTGAATCAGGTAGTTAGCTAGTTAACTAACAGGATAAATCAGCTGGTTGAGTCATCTAGCTAGCTAGTTAGCAAACGGGTTGGGTCAGGTGGTTGTGTAGGCTAGCTAGCTAGTTAGCTAACGAGTTAAGTCAGCTGCATGAGTCAGCTAGGTAGTTAGTTAGCTAAAGGTTTATGGCAGCTGCTTGAGCCACCTAGGAAGCTCGTTAGCTAACAGAGTTAAGTCGGATGATTAAGTCAGCTAGCTAACACACAGGATAACGGATATGATAACTATGTAGCTAGCTGGTTAAGTCAGTTAGATAGCTACACAGCAAGCTATTTAAGTAAGTTTGTTAGCTAGGTAGCTAGCTATGTAGCTAACTGTTTAAATCAGCTGATAGCTAGGTAGCTAGCTAGTTAGCCAAATATTTAAGTCAGATGTATTGCTAGGTAGCTAGCTAGTTAATTCAGCTAATTAAAACAGCTGGCTGTCCAACTGGCTAGCTAGGTATCGAGGTAGTTAAGTCAGTTGGCTAGCCACCTAGCTAGATGGTTAATTCAGCTAAATAAGAGAGCTGGCTAGTCAACTGGCAAGGTAGGTAGCTAGCTAGTTAAGTCAGACAGAGAGCTACCAGGCTAGATAGTGATGTCTTCGAGTTAAGTAAGCTGGATAGCCCACTGGCTAGCTGGTTAAGTCAGCTAGTTTAGTCAGATGTCTAGCCAGCTGGCTAGGTAGGTAGCTAGCTAGATAAACCAGATTGCTAGCCAGCAGGGTAGCTGTTCAGGTCAGCTAGTTAAGTCAGCTGGCTAGCCCGTTAGCTAGCTAGTTAAATAGCCTGGTCAAGTCAGCTGACTAACCAGCTGGTTAGGTATGTATCTAAGTAGTTAAGTCAGCTGGCAATCCAGTGGGTTATATAGTTAGCTAGCTAGTTAATTCAGCTGGCTATCCATCTGTCTAGCTAGACAGCTTGGCAGTTAGTTCAGACTGCTAACTATTTACGTAGCTCTCCAGCTACGTAATTCACTTAGTTAAGTCAGCTTGATAGACAGCTGGCTAGCTAGGTAGATAGATAGTTAAGTCAGCTATCTAGTCCGCTGGCTAGCTAGTAAAGCCACCTATTTAAGTCAGCTGGATATCCACGACTAGGTACCTAGTTATCCAGCTGGCTAGTTAGCTGATAGCTAGTTAAGTCACCTATTAAAGTCAGTTAGCTAGTCTACTGGTTAGGTATATAGCAAGATATTTAATTCAACTGTCTAGAGAGCAGGCTAGCTATTTAAGATAGCTAGTTAAGTCAGCTGGCTAACCAGCTGGCTAGCTAATTAAGTCAGCTACTTAAGTCTGCTGACTAGCCAGTTTGCTAGCTAGGTAGAGAGCTAGTTAAGTCAGCTGGGTAGCCAGCTGGCTAATTAGTTAAGTCAGTAAGTTGTGCCAGCTTGCTAGCTGGTTATGTCAATTAGTTAATTCAGTTGCTAGCCAGCTGGATAACTGGATACCAAGCTAGTTAAGTCAGCTGGCTTGTCAGTTGGCTGGCTATTTAAATCAGCTAGTTAATTCATCCAGTTTCCCAGCTCGCTAGGTATGTAGCTAGCTAGTTAATTCAGCTGGCTAGCCAGCTGGCTACCTGGTTAAGTCAGTTAGTTAATTCAGCTGGCCAGTCAGCTGAATAGCTAGTTAAATCAGATAGATAAGTCAGCTGGCTAGCTAGTTGAGTCAGTTTGTTAAGTCAGCTGGCTAGCCAGCAGCCTATCTTGGCAACTAACAAGTTAAGTCAGCTGACTAGTCAGCTGGATAACTAGTTAAGTCACCTAGTTAAGTCAGCTCCCTAGCCAGCTGGTAAGCTAGGTAGATAGGTAGTTAATTCAGCTGGCAAGCTAGTGGTATACATCAGTAGCTAGCTAGTTAATTCAGCTGACTAACCACCTTGCTAGCTAGAGATGTCAGCTAGTTAAGTCAGCTGGCTAGCCAACTGGGTAACTAGATAACTACATAGTTAATTCACCTGGTTAGCCAGTTGTCTAGCTGGTTAGGTCAGCTAGTTATGTCAGCTGGCTAGTCACCTTTCTAGGTGGACTGACTAGCTAGCTGACTAGCGAGTAAAGCAAGCTGGCTAGTCAGATGGCTATCTAATTAAGTCAGCTAGTTAAGTCAACTGGTTAATCAGCTGGCTAGCTGGTGGCTGTCATCTTAAAACGGCTGGTTAGCAGGCTGGTCAGGTAGGTGGTCAGATAATTAAGCTGGCAAGTTAGGCATCCAAACACCAGGGTGGCTGAGTAGTTAAGCCAGCTTTCTGTCCCACTGTCCAGTCAGATGGCTGGCTATTTAAGCCATCTGGCTAGCCAGGTGGCCAGTCCACTTGCTAGCTAGCCAGGCTGCCTAGCCAGCTAGCCAGTCAGGTAGCTAGCTAGTTAATCCAGCTGGCTAGATGTCTAGCCAACAAGGTAGCTAGCTAGTTAAGTCAGGTGGCTAGCCAGCTACCCAGCCAACTAGCTAGTCAGATAGTTAAGTCAACTATGTTAACTAGCAAGTCAGCTAACAAATCAGCTAGCTAGTTAAGTCAGCTAGCTAGTCAGGTTGCTTGTCCAATAGCTAGTTAAGTCAGCTAGATAGTCAGCTAGCTAGTCAGCTAGATAATTAAGTCAGCTAGCCAGCTATCTAGCCAGTTAGATAGTTAAATTACTCGCCAGTTAACTAGCCAGATAGATAGCTAGTTAAATCACCCTACTAGTCACCTAGAGAGCTTGTTTGCTAGCTAGTTATGTCAGCTAGATAGCCAGCTAACTAGTCAGCTAGCTAGTTAAGTCAGCTAGCATACCAGTTAGTTACTTAGCTAACTAGTCAGCTAGCAACTCGGCTAATTGGACAGCTAACTAGTGGGCAAGCTCGCTTTCCAGCAGGTCAGCAAAATATTTGACTCGTTTGCCTGCCAACCAGTCAGCAAACTAGTCAGCTCGCTCACCAGTCAACAGGTCAAATAATTTGTCGACTTGCTCGTAGGCCAAGTCAGCAAACTAGTCAGCTTGCTCGCCAGTAAACTAGTTAGGTCCGCTCACAGTTCGGCTCACTCACTGGTCAAATAGTTAAGGCAGCTCACGCATTGGTTCACTCGCTGGCCAAATAGTAAAGTCGGCTCACTGGTTGGCTCACTCACCGGCCGACTAGTTAAGTCTGACCAGTCGGCTAACTCGCAAGCCGATTAAATTCAGCTGAACAGAAATTTCACATGCTGGCTAACTAAGTTAAGTTGCCTGACCAGTCAACTTGCCTATTGGCCTACTAATTAAGTCAGTTGACCAATCGGCTCACTCACCAGTGAACTAGTTAAATCAGCTGACCAGTTGGCTCACTCGTGGGTCGACTAGTTAAGTCAGTTAACCTGTCAGCTCACTCGCCAGCTGACTAGTTAATTTAGATAACCAGTCGGACTATTAATCATCCTACTAGTTAAGTAGCCAACCAATCGGCCGATTATTGGACCAACTTGTCAGTTGAAAATTTAGGTCAGCTAACTAGTCGGCCGAATAGTTAGGTCAGCTAACTAGTTTGCCTATTAATCGGACTACTAGTTAGGTCAGCAATTTAATCAGCCAACTTGCTAACTGAGCTAACTAGTGGGCC
>NW_007157358.1:0-3060 GCF_000164805.1 Carlito syrichta | reverse complement strand
CTAGTTAGCTAACTATTTAAGTCAGCTGGCTAGCTAGGTAGATAACTAGATAAGTCAGCTGGTTAAGTCAGTTGGCTAGCCAGATTGCTAGCTAGGTACCAAGCTAGCTAAGCCAGTTGGCTAGCCAACAAGGCTAGCTAATTAAGTCAACTAGATAAGTCAGCTGGATAACCAACTGGCTAGCTAGGTAGCAACCTATTTAAGTCAGCTGACTAGCCAGCTGGCTAGTTAGTTAATTCAGCTAGTTAATTCAGCTGGCTACCAAGCTGGATAGCTAGGTAGCTAGCTGGTTAATTCAGTTGGTTATCCAGCTGGCTAGCTGCTTAAGTCAGATAGTTAAGTCTATCTAGGGAGCTAGCTAGTTAATCAGCTGTCTAGCCAACTGGCTAGCTAGTTAAATCAGTTAGTAAAGTCACCTGGCTATCCAGCTGGCTAGCTAGTAAGTCATCTACTTAAGTCAAGTGGCTAGCCACTAGCTAGTTGGGTAGCTAGTTAATTCAGCGAGCTAGCCATCAGGCTAGCCTGTGATGTCACCTAGTTAAGTCAGCTGGCTAGCCAGCTGGCGAACTAGTAAAGTTAGCTGGTTGAGTCAGCTGACTAGTCAGCTGGCTAGCAGGTTAAGTCAGCTAGTTAAGTCAAGAGGCTAGACAATGGACTAGCTAGATAGCTAGCTAGTTAAATCAGCTGAATAGCTGGTTAAGTCAGATAGTTAAGTGAGTTGGCTAGCCAGCTGGCTAGCTAGTTAACGCAGCTAGGTAAGTCAGCTGACTAGCAAGCTGGCTAGCTAGTTAAGTCAGCTAGTTAAGTAACTGGTCAGCCTGCTGGCTAGCTAGGTAGCTAGCTAGTTGTCAGCTGGCTAGCCAGCTTGCTAGCTAGTTAAGTCAGTTAGTTGAGTCACCCAGCTAGCCAGCTGGCTAGCCGGTAAGTCAGCTAGTAAAGTCAAGTGGCTAGCCAACTGGCTAGCTAGGTAGCAAGCTAGATAAGTCAGCTGGCTAGCCACCTGGCTAGCTAGTGATGTCAGCTAGTAAAGTCAGCTGTCTAGCCAGTTGGCTAATTAGTGAAGTAAGCTATTTGAGTCAGCTGGCTAGCCAGTTGGCTAGCTGGTTAATTCAGCTAGTTAAGTCAGCTGGCGACCCAGACTTCTAGCTAGTTAACAAGCTAGTTAAGTCAGCTGGTTAGACAGTTGGCTAGCTGGTTAAGTCAGCTACTTAAGACAGCTGGCAAGACAGTTGGCTAGCTAGTTTAGTCAGCTAGTTAATTGAGCTGGCTAGCAAGCTGACTAGCTGGTTAAATGAGCTAGTTATGTCAGCTGGCTGGCCACCTGGCTTGGTAGATAGCTAGCTAGATAAGTCATCTGGCTAGCCAGCTGGCTAGCTGGTTAAATCAGTTAGTTAAGTCAGCTGGCTAGACAGCTGGCTAGGTAGGTAGCTAGCTAGTTAAGACAGCTGGATAGCCACCTGGCTAGCTAGGGATGTCAGCTAGTTACGTCAGCTGGATAGCCAACTGGCTGAATATTTAAGTCAGCTAGTTGAGTCAGCTGGATAGCCAGCTGGCTAGTTGGTTAAGTCAAGTAGTTAAATCAGCAGGTTAGCCAGTTTCCTAGCTAAGTACCAAGCTAGTTAAGTCAGCTGGCTAGCCAGCTAGCTAGCTAGATAAGTCAGCTAGTTAATCTAGCTGGCTATCAGCTGGCTGGCTAGGTAGCTAGTTGGTTAAGTCAGCTGACTAGCCAGCATGCTAGGTGTTTAAGCCACCTAGTTAAGTCAGCTGGCTAGCCAGCTGGCTAGCTAGTTAAGTCAGCTAATAAAGTCTGCTGGCTAGCCAGCTGGATAACTGGTTAAATCAGCTATTTAAGTCAGCTTTCAAGCCAGCTGTCTAGCTAGTTAGCTAGCTAGTTAAGACACCTGACTAACTAGTGATATCAGCTAGTTAAGTCAGCTGGCTAGCTAGCTGACTAATTAGTTAAGTCAGCTAGTTGAGTCAGCTGCCTAGCCAGATGGCTAACTGGTTAAAACAGTTAGTTAAGTCAAGTGGGTAGCCAACTGGCTAGCTATGTACCAACCAGTTAATTCACCTTGCTACCCAGCTGGCTAGCTGGTTAAGTCAGCAAGTTAAGACAGCTGTTTACCCAGCCTGCTAGCTAGGTAACAAGCTAGTTAACTCAGGTGGCTAGCCAGCTGCCTAGATGGTTTAGTCAACTTGTTAAGTCAGCTGGCTAGCCACCTGGCTATGTAGGTAGCTACCTAGATAAGTCAGCTTGCTATCCAGCTGGCTAGCTGGTTAAGACACCTAGTTAAGTCACCTGACTAACCAGGTGGCTAGGTAGGTAGCTAGCGAGTTAAGTGACCCAGTTAGCCAGCTTACTATCTTGGTAAGTCAGCTAAGTAGGTCACCTGGTAGACAGTTGGCTAGATATGTAGCTAGCTAGTTAAGTCAGTTGACTTGCCAGCTGCCTAGATAGTTAATTCTGCTAGTTAAGTCAGATGTTTAGCCAGCTGGCTAGCTGGTTAAGTTAGCTAGTCAAGTCAACTAGCAAGCCAATTGGATACCTAGGTAGCTAGCTAGGTAAGTCAGCTGGCAAGCGTGCTAAATAGCTATTTAAGTCAGCTTGTTAAGTTAGCTGTCTAACCAGCTGGTTAGCTAGTTAAGTAGCTAGTTAAATTAGTTGGCCAACCAACTTTCTAGCTAGATAAAAAGCTAATTAAGTCAGATGGCTAACCAGTTGGCTAGCTAGTATTTCAGCTAGGTAAGTCAGCTGGCTAGATAGGTAGCCAGCTAGTTATATCAGCTAGTTATGTCAGCTAACTAGCTAATTATGTCAGCTAATTAAGTCAGTTGGCTAGCTAGATAGCTAGCTAGGTAGGTAGCTAGTTAAACCAGCTAGTTATATCAGTTGGCAAGCTAGGTAGATAGCTAGTTAAGTCAGCTAGTTAAGTCAGCTGGCTAACTAGATAAGTGAGATAGTTGTCAGGTGACTGGTCAGCTACCTAACTGTTTAACTCGCTAGTTATGTCAGCTGGGTAGCAACTTGGCTTGCTAGTTAAGTAACTTACTTAAATCAGG
>NW_007157357.1:0-3132 GCF_000164805.1 Carlito syrichta | reverse complement strand
CTAGTTAGCTAACTATTTAAGTCAGCTGGCTAGCTAGGTAGATAACTAGATAAGTCAGCTGGTTAAGTCAGTTGGCTAGCCAGATTGCTAGCTAGGTACCAAGCTAGCTAAGCCAGTTGGCTAGCCAACTGGCTAGCTAATTAAGTCAACTAGATAAGTCAGCTGGATAACCAACTGGCTAGCTAGGTAGCAACCTATTTAAGTCAGCTGGCTAGCCAGCTGGCTAGTTAGTTAATTCAGCTAGTTAATTCAGCTGGCTACCAAGCTGGATAGCTAGGTAGCTAACTGGTTAAGTCAGTTGGTTATCCAGCTGGCTAGCTGCTTAAGTCAGATAGTTAAGTCTATCTAGGGAGCTAACTAGTTAATCAGCTGTCTAGCCAGCTGGCTAGCTAGTTAAGTCAGCTAGTAGAGTCACCTGGTTATCCAGCTGGCTAGCTAGTAAGTCATCTACTTAAGTCAAGTGGCTAGCCACTAGCTAGTTGGGTAGCTAGTTAATTCAGCGAGCTAGCCATCAGGCTAGCCTGTGATGTCACCTAGTTAAGTCAGCGGGCTAGCCAGCTGGCGAACTAGTAAAGTTAGCTGGTTGAGTCAGCTGACTAGCCAGCTGGCTAGCAGGTTAAGTCAGCTAGTTAAGTCAAGAGGCTAGACAATGGGCTAGCTAGATAGCTAGCTACTTAAATCAGCTGGATAGCTGGTTAAGTCAGATAGTTAAGTGAGTTGGCTAGCCAGCTGGCTAGCTAGTTAATGCAGCTAGGTAAGTCAGCTGACTAGCAAGCTGGCTAGCTAGTTAAGTCAGCTAGTTAAGTAACTGGTCAGCCTGCTGGCTAGCTAGGTAGCTAGCTAGTTGTCAGCTGGCTAGCCAGCTTGCTAGCTAGTTAAGTCAGTTAGTTGAGTCACCCAGCTAGCCAGCTGGCTAGCCGGTAAGTCAGCTAGTAAAGTCAAGTGGCTAGCCAACTGGCTAGCTAGGTAGCAAGCTAGATAAGTCAGCTGGCTAGCCACCTGGCTAGCTAGTGATGTCAGCTAGTAAAGTCAGCTGTCTAGCCAGTTGGCTAATTAGTGAAGTAAGCTATTTGAGTCAGCTGGCTAGCCAGTTGGCTAGCTGGTTAATTCAGCTAGTTAAGTCAGCTGGCGACCCAGACTTCTAGCTAGTTAACAAGCTAGTTAAGTCAGCTGGTTAGACAGTTGGCTAGCTGGTTAAGTCAGCTACTTAAGACAGCTGGCAAGACAGTTGGCTAGCTAGTTTAGTCAGCTAGTTAATTGAGCTGGCTAGCAAGCTGACTAGCTGGTTAAATGAGCTAGTTATGTCAGCTGGCTGGCCACCTGGCTTGGTAGATAGCTAGCTAGATAAGTCATCTGGCTAGCCAGCTGGCTAGCTGGTTAAATCAGTTAGTTAAGTCAGCTGGCTAGACAGCTGGCTAGGTAGGTAGCTAGCTAGTTAAGACAGCTGGATAGCCACCTGGCTAGCTAGGGATGTCAGCTAGTTACGTCAGCTGGATAGCCAACTGGCTGAATATTTAAGTCAGCTAGTTGAGTCAGCTGGATAGCCAGCTGGCTAGTTGGTTAAGTCAAGTAGTTAAATCAGCAGGTTAGCCAGTTTCCTAGCTAAGTACCAAGCTAGTTAAGTCAGCTGGCTAGCCAGCTAGCTAGCTAGATAAGTCAGCTAGTTAATCTAGCTGGCTATCAGCTGGCTGGCTAGGTAGCTAGTTGGTTAAGTCAGCTGACTAGCCAGCATGCTAGGTGTTTAAGCCACCTAGTTAAGTCAGCTGGCTAGCCAGCTGGCTAGCTAGTTAAGTCAGCTAATAAAGTCTGCTGGCTAGCCAGCTGGATAACTGGTTAAATCAGCTATTTAAGTCAGCTTTCAAGCCAGCTGTCTAGCTAGTTAGCTAGCTAGTTAAGACACCTGACTAACTAGTGATATCAGCTAGTTAAGTCAGCTGGCTAGCTAGCTGACTAATTAGTTAAGTCAGCTAGTTGAGTCAGCTGCCTAGCCAGATGGCTAACTGGTTAAAACAGTTAGTTAAGTCAAGTGGGTAGCCAACTGGCTAGCTATGTACCAACCAGTTAATTCACCTTGCTACCCAGCTGGCTAGCTGGTTAAGTCAGCAAGTTAAGACAGCTGTTTACCCAGCCTGCTAGCTAGGTAACAAGCTAGTTAACTCAGGTGGCTAGCCAGCTGCCTAGATGGTTTAGTCAACTTGTTAAGTCAGCTGGCTAGCCACCTGGCTATGTAGGTAGCTACCTAGATAAGTCAGCTTGCTATCCAGCTGGCTAGCTGGTTAAGACACCTAGTTAAGTCACCTGACTAACCAGGTGGCTAGGTAGGTAGCTAGCGAGTTAAGTGACCCAGTTAGCCAGCTTGCTATCTTGGTAAGTCAGCTAAGTAGGTCACTGGTAGACAGTTGGCGAGATATGTAGCTAGCTAGTTAAGTCAGTTGGCTTGCCAACTGCCTAGATAGTTAATTCTGCTAGTTAAGTCAGATGTTTAGCCAGCTGGCTAGCTGGTTAAGTTAGCTAGTCAAGTCAACTAGCAAGCCAATTGGATACCTAGGTAGCTAGTTAGGTAAGTCAGCTGGCAAGCTTGCTAAATAGCTATTTAAGTCAGTTTGTTAAGTTAGATGTCTAACCAGCTGGTTAGCTAGTTAAGTAGCTAGTTAAATTAGTTGGCTAACCAACTTTCTAGCTAGATAAAAAGCTAATTAAGTTAGACTGCTAGCCAGTTGGCTAGCTAGTATTTCAGCTAGGTAAGTGAGCTGGCTAGATAGGTAGCCAGCTAGTTATATCAGCTAGTTATGTCAGCTAACTAGCTAATTATATCAGCTAATTAAGTCAGTTGGCTATCTAGATAGCTAGCTAGGTAGGTAGCTAGTTAAACCAGATAGTTATATCAGTTGGCAAGCTAGGTAGCTAGCTAGTTAAGTCAGCTAGTTAAGTCAGCTGGCTAGCTAGATAAGTGAGATAGTTAAGTCAGGTGACTGGTCAGCTACCTAACTGTTTAGCTCGCTAGTTATGTCAGCTGGGTAGCAACTTGGCTTGCTAGTTAAGTAACCTACTTAAATCAGCTCACTAGCCAGCTGGTTAGTTAGGTATGTAGGTAGTTAAGTCAGCTGGAAAGCCAGCAGCCTATGTAGGTTT
>NW_007157356.1:0-864 GCF_000164805.1 Carlito syrichta | reverse complement strand
CCCGTAACTGGGTTTCATTACTACCATACATAGGCATATTAGAGGGCAAATTCCAAGCAGAAGGAAGTGAAGTAGCAAGCACAGGTTCACATAGTGTTATATGTGGGTAACTGAATTGTGTATATATATATTTCTAAACTTTCTGATAGAAAATTTGATTTAAGTCAATTAATCAAATCGTAGTTGTCACACTCCTGGACAATGAAATGCACGGTTGCCATGACGATGGCCAGGGGCGGAGGCAGGCTAAGAGTTTCAGCACGTAAAGACACTAGGAACGTTCTACCTGGCTAGATGCAAGAAAACAAAACTATTAAAGCAATTTTAGCTTACAGGAACAAAAGCTGCATAGTTACTTCTGGGAGGCAGAAACTTAAGAATGGCTCAGAGAGTCAGAGAGAAATGGAAACTTAAAGCAGAGAATGTTTTTCTGCTGTAAGGCTTTACCTAAAATTTTAGCCTAACTGGTTAAAAGGTTTACTTTCAAATAATATAAGCTTTTATGTCACATATACAAACTGGTCACTATTCATATATCAGTACTACAGGTGTCACTGATGCTTTTATGTCAAAAGCAGATCTCCAACATGGGCCTTCATAGGCCTCAACTGTATAGCTGTAGATGTTGGCTCCCAACAATAGTACTCTGCTCTTTGTTTCTGTGATAGATCACTGAGTATGATAGACTCTAAATTACCATGTGTTTTTAATCTACTGCTATTTTTCCAATGGTATTGAGATAAAACCCACTGTTTAGGATCTAATCTTTTTTGTTGTTGTTTTTTTGTAAACTGGTGAGTTTGTATAGCTATGATCCTGAAGTAAAAGTCATAGAATATATTGGTTTTTGCATGTATGTGTTTA
>NW_007157355.1:0-1242 GCF_000164805.1 Carlito syrichta | reverse complement strand
ATTCGTGTAAGATTTTGTATGTGATTAAGTCAGCTATAATTAAAAGGAAATTATTGCCGGGCTTGGTGGCTCAGCCTGTAATCCTGTGCCTTTGGGAGGCTGCGGTGAGTGGATTGCCAGAACCCGCGAGTTCGAGACCTGTCTGGGCAGCGAGACCTCATCTCTACAATAAATCAAAAAATCAGCTGGGTGTGGTAGCACATGCCTGTAATTCCGGCTACTTGGAAGGCTGAGGTGGAAAGATCCCCGGAGCCCAGCAGGTCGAGGCTGCGGTGGCCAGGAGCGGCCACTGCACTCCAGTCTGGGTGACAGAGTGAGACTCTAACTCAAAAAAACAAATAAATAAACAAACAAATAAATAAATAAATGGAAATTATTATCGCGCTCTTTCTAGAGATTGAACCTTGAATTTAAAACTGTAATACAAGCCAGGCCATCATGGCAGCTCATGTCTTTAATCCTAGCACTTTGGGAGGCTGAGGTGAGAGAATTGCTTGAGCTCAGGAGTTCAAAGTCAGTCTAGGCAATATAGCAAGATGTCATCTCCAAAAAAAATAAAAATAAAAATTAGGTGGTGATCAAACATGGTGGCTCATCCATATAATCCCAGTACTGTTGGAGGCTGTGGCAAGATAATTGCCTGAGCCCAAGATTTCAAGAGCAGCCTGGGCAACTGGTGCAATCTTGTCTCTACAAAAAATCAAAAAATTAACCAGGGGTGGAGTGCATGCCAGTTGTCCCAGCTACTCAGGAGGCTGAGACAGAAGGCTCACCTTAGCCCAGCAGGTTGAGCTTGCCATAACTATGATCTTGTCACTGCACTCCAGCTTTGGCACAGAGTGAGACTCCAACTCAAAAAAAAAAAAAATTAGCTGGGCTTGGAGTCCTGAGCCCCTTGTCCTAGCTACTAAAAAGGATGAGGCAGAAGGATAATTTGAGCCCAGTAGTTCGAGCCTACAGTGAGCCTTGACTATACCACTGCAGTCCAGTCTGGGTTACAGAGTGAGCTCTGTCTCAAAAACAAAACAAAACAACCAAAAAAAAAAAAAACCAAACAAACAAACTAATACAAAATTAAAGAATTGGTTGACACAAGGTTTTCTTAAAATGTCAATTTGCTCCTAATGTAATTTTAAGTTTTTTAATTCTTAATTCTATAATGTGTTTCTTTTTGAAACTTCAGATTATATCTCAAATTCAACTTCAACAGTAAGCACTGCTTTCAGTTTTTTCTTCCTTTGA
>NW_007157354.1:0-474 GCF_000164805.1 Carlito syrichta | reverse complement strand
TAAGCTGACTTAACGAGTCAGCTGGCGAGTGAGCCGACTTGTCACCTGACTTAACTAGTTGGCCAGTGATTAAGCTGACTTGTCAGCTGACTTAACTAGTCGGCCTGCAATTGAGCCAACTTGTGAGCTGAATTAACTAGTTGACCGGTGAGTGAACTGACTGGTCAGCCAAATTTAGTCAGCTGGTGAGTGAGCATAATGCTCAGAAGAATTAAGAAGTCGGCAAGCGAGTGAGCCAACCAGTAAGCCGACTTAAATACTTGACTGATGAGTGAGCCGACTTGTGAGCTGCCTTAACTAGTCGGCCAGCAAGTGAGCCAACTGGTGATCTGTCTTAACTAGTCAGTTGATGAGCAAGGCGACTAGTTAGCTGTCCTGTTGGCTTGTGAGCGAGCTGACAAGTTAGTTGACCTATTGGCTAGTGAGTGAGCCGACTAAATTGCAGACCGGTTGGCAGCCAAGGAAGCCCACTAG
>NW_007157353.1:0-561 GCF_000164805.1 Carlito syrichta | reverse complement strand
TAGTCAGTTGATGAGCAAGGCGACTAGTTAGCTGTCCTGTTTGCTGTGAGCGAGCTGACAAGTTAGTTGACCTCTTGGCTGGTGAGTGAGCCGACTAAATTGCAGACCAGTTGGCAGCCAAGGAAGCCCACTAGTTAGCTGACCTGATAGAAAGTGAGTGAGCCCACTAATTAGTTGACCAGCTAGCTGAGTTGCTAGCGGACTAGATAGCTAACTAGCTGATTTGCTAGCTGACTTAACTAGCTAGCTGACTGGCTGGCTGGCTATCTAGCTGACATAACTAGCTAGCAAACTATCTAGCTGTATATACAGCTGACTTAACTAGTAGATAACTGGCTAGTTAGCTGGCTGACTGATTTAACTAGCTAGCTGTCTATGTATCAGACTAGCTACATGACTTAACTAGCTAACTGGCTAGCTAGCTGACTTAACTAGCTAGCGGTCTATGTATCAGACTAGCTACCTGACTTAACTATCTAGCTGGCTAGCTAGCTGACTTAACTTGCTGAGAAGGCCTTTGGCTGGCTAGCAGGCTAGCCAGCTGACTTAATTAACTAGTGA
>NW_007157352.1:0-483 GCF_000164805.1 Carlito syrichta | reverse complement strand
TGGCCACTCCTGACACAAAACCCACTTCTGTGGCGTGCTGTGACGTTCAGTGCATGCTGTCATGTGCACGTGGGCCTGCATGTTGTCTCATTCGCTAGGTTATGCACTATGTGCAGAGACTGGAGTGCTTGCCATTCTGTTAAACCCACTGCAGCTCAAGTTCTAGTAAAATTTGGCTCAGCAGAGTAATGTCAATGCAGTTTATCCCTTCTTCCCTGGCAGATCTGCCCTAGGATGAATCAGGCCGGATAGGCCTATACACCCCAACCACACCACAATCACCCTGCAGGAGCGAATTTTACTAAACTAGGACTTGGGCCTGGGTGTGGTGGCTCATGCCTGTAATCCCAGAATTTTGAGAGACCAGGGCAGGAGGATTGCTTGAGCAGAGGAGTTTAAGATCAGCCTGGGCAACACAGCAAGACTATGTTTCTACAAAAAAATCAAAAAATTAACTGGGCATTGTAGTATGGGCCTTGGAAG
>NW_007157351.1:0-3333 GCF_000164805.1 Carlito syrichta | reverse complement strand
AATTAAAACAGAAACCACTCCCCGCAGCAGAGCAGATGAGATCAAGATCAATCAGAGCGTGTTTCTAAATTCCAAGGAAATCAGGGCAATTGCCAAATGATATTTCCAAATGATTTTTCTTGCAGGGTGATGTTTTTAGGTTTATATTTCTTAAAACTGCGTTTGTCTTTTGACTGAAATATTTGAGCGAGGTTGGGATCAGGGTGGGGCGATTCCACTCGGTCATCGCCTCCTTGGCCTCTCCAGAAACTGGGAAGCCTCGTGTTTGTCCACACTGTATCCCTGGTGAATACAAGTGCTGTTACCATGATGATGTATGCTCAGTGTGACCTGGACATGGGAAGGGGGAGACTGAGGCTGGGGAGACTGAGGCTGAGTGTCCAGGCCAGAGACACACCCTTTCACTATGACAGGGTCACTTGTTGGCTCCAAAGAAAAGGCTGATTAAGCAGCTTATACAGGTCTGCACGTGTGTGCCATGCTTCAGTAGATGCACTCAGATTGCACAAATAAATGCAAGTGAGTCACTCAAAGGAGCAAACAACAATTTATTTACTGTAAAATGAACTTGCTGGACTGTTCTTGCTGCATTTCCTGTGTGCTGGATAGAAAGTTCCAGCAATTTAGGGAATTCATAGAGATTCACAAATATAGGTTGCAGCCTTATTTGCAGAATCTTTTTGTTGTTTGTTGAGTTAGATAAAGACACTTACATCATCGCAATTCAAGGTGGAGTTTGCCTTTCCAGTATGTTTGGTCTTTTGATATCAGGACAGTACCAGCTGCCACACTGCAGAGTGTGATTCGTGGTGGCAAATCTCCTTTGATCACTCAGCATCAACAATGAGCAGGAACGGTGGACGGACACTTCCCATGATGGCATCTCTGAGTCCTTCGTGTCTCTCCACCGAGCTTTCTTGGCTCCTCAGTCCTACCTGTCTTTCTACTTAAAAAGAAAAACCAACAGCAAGGATCATGGAACTAGATGCTGTTGCTTCAGCTCAAACCAGCTCTCTTGCAGGTCTGAGCCTGGGGGCTTTGCCAGGACTACTGGTTACCACCCCCACCCCACCCATGCACATACCATATTTCTTAAAGGAATGAGAATAAACAGGAATTTTCACTACCCCTCAGAGGCGCAACACAGAAAATACAGTGTTTGTGGGTGGTTGTGGAGGGCATGCTTATTTGGTGTCGGAATAGTGGTTGTCCTGGCCAGTCACTGACACAGTGCCCTTGGGCATTACCTCCATGAGACGTTTTTCTGTGTCCGTGGGAGCATTCCTAAGCCTCCTATCTATTCCATCATGTTATGACATGTCAGCCAAGTGCTGTGGAGTCTTGAGTGAGTGCCACACCTCTTGGCACCTCAGTTTCTCCTCCATAAAGCGGAGGTGACATTAAGATTCACTGCACAGGCATTTGTGAGGTCTACCCACATTACCCAGACACACTTGGTAAGTGTCGAGTGCCTCCAGTAAAGAAGCTTTACAAAGGTTTTTCTCTTGTTCCACCATTATATCTGCAGTGAAAATGTTTGTTGACAGATGAATGATGGATGGATGGATGGATGCATGGATGGATGGATGATAAATGGATGGTTGGATGGGTGAAAGAATGAGTGGGTAAATGGGTGGATGAGTGGATAGATGGATGGATGGATGATGTATGAGTGGGTAAGGATGGATGATGGATGATGATGGGTGGGTGGATGGAGGATGGATGGGTGGGTGAATTGATGGGTGATGGATGTATGGATGGGTGGATGGAGGACAGATTTGTGGATGGACGAATGGAAGAGGGATGAATGAACAACAAATGGATGATGGATGAGTGGGTGGAGGATGGATGATGGACTGGTGAACAGAGGATGGATGGATGGAGGATGGATGGGTAGATGGATGGATGACAGATGACAGATGGATGATGCATAAGTAGATGGATGGATGAATGGAGGATGGATGGGTGAATGGAAGACAGATGGGTAGATGGATGGGTGAGTGAATAGAGGATGAATGGATGAATGGATAGGTAGATAAGTGAATAAATAAACACAAGTCTAATGTATCCATGAGAAATGGTAATGCCTCTCTAGTGCCATGGCTGTCGGCCTCATCCAAAGACCCATGACAAACATAGACTTGAATTGTCTCCTTGACCTAATGTGGTCTTTTTGCGGGCTTGGGGGAACTTTTCTAGTCTCCCTTCTCCTCCTCCCTCCCATCCCAGGTTTAAAATAAACCAGTCTCCTCCCACCAGCTCACCAGTGGCTCAGAGAATTGCTTGGATGTTGGGAGCTGGCCATGGAGGCCTGCCTGAGCATTAGGGATCCAGGCGGGCTGCGGACCCTGAGACCACTAGGATGAGTTCAGGAGTTGAAGGCCCATTCCCTCTTCCCTTCTTTGCTGTTTGGCACGATCCACTAGCAGGGACTTGATGATCTAAGCATGAAGTCTGAGAGTATGACAGGCATGGCTAACTCTAGAAATCCCATTGTTCCCGTTTCTCACAGACTGTGGTTTTGGCCTTTCTATCAATTATGGTTCAAACTCAGGTCACATTCTTATATACGATACAAGCTTATATATGATACAAGCTTCTTTATGAGATTTAAAAGCATGTTTGTAGAATTAGCATATACATTTAGAGAGCTGTTTTCAGCTTTAGATGGTATAGATGATTATCTAGAGTTACCAGAAATGGCCCAGCACGGACTTTGGACTGGGCCACATTCGTAAGGGCCCAGTGTCCACTTTGGGCTGGGCTGCATTCTTTTAAACTGGTTCTTTAGCTACAATTAGTGTAGGTTTTTTCTACTTATTATGAAACTGAATTTATTTTATTCATAGAAAGTATTATAGAATAGGTCATGCTACATCAGGGAATTATGTTAGTTCAAGCATGATCAAACATGATATTTTGAGGTTTAATAAGAATACAGTTAACTTTAGAAATTTCATTGTCTCCATTTTCTACTATTGTGGTTTTGGCCTTAGTACATTTACAGTTTATATTTGGGTTTTATTTTTAGAAGCTTTATTGCTGATGATCAGCTTTATATATTAGGATTAGGAATTAGAAATTTTATAGAAATTAGGATAGATATATAGGATCTTAGAATAGCCATTTTGTTAAGAGATTATAATCGATTATTCCAAGAAGTGGTCCACTGTGAACCTTGGACTGGGCCACATCCTAAAGAGCCCAGCGTGATCTTTGGACTGGGCCACATTCTTTAGGAACTGGTTTAAGCTATAATTAAGAGCTTCCATAGCAATTGTGTAAGTAGTATCAGCATAGAATAGAAAGGTAATAAGATTTAAGTTAGTCATC
>NW_007157350.1:0-3903 GCF_000164805.1 Carlito syrichta | reverse complement strand
GACTGAAATATTTGAGCGAGGTTGGGATCAGGGTGGGGCGATTCACTCGGTCATCGCCTCCTTGGCCTCTCCAGAAACTGGGAAGCCTCGTGTTTGTCCACACTGTATCCCTGGTGAATACAAGTGCTGTTACCATGATGATGTATGCTCAGTGTGACCTGGACATGGGAAGGGGGAGACTGAGGCTGGGGAGACTGAGGCTGGGTGTCCAGGCCAAAGACACACCCTTTCACTATGACAGGGTCACTTGTTGGCTTCAAAGAAAAGCCTGATTAAGCAGCTTATACAGGTCTGCACGTGTGTGCCATGCTTCAGTAGATGCACTCAGATTGCACAAATAAATGCAAGTGAGTCACTCAAAGGAGCAAACAACAATTTATTTACTGTAAAATGAACTTGCTGGACTGTTCTTGCTGCATTTCCTGTGTGCTGGATAGAAAGTTCCAGCAATTTAGGGAATTCATAGAGATTCACAAATATAGGTTGCAGCCTTATTTGCAGAATCTTTTTGTTGTTTGTTGAGTTAGATAAAGACACTTACATCATCGCAATTCAAGGTGGAGTTTGCCTTTCCAGTATGTTTGGTCTTTTGATATCAGGACAGTACCAGCCGCCACACTGCAGAGTGTGATTCGTGGTGGCAAATCTCTTTTGATCACTCAGCATCAGCAATGAGCAGGAACAGTGGATGGACACTTCCCATGATGGCATCTCTGAGTCCTTCGTGTGTCTCCACCGAGCTTTCTTGGCTCCTCAGTCCTACCTGTCTTTCTACTTAAAAAGAAAAACCAACAGCAAGGATCATGGAACTAGATGCTGTTGCTTCAGCTCAAACCAGCTCTCTTGCAGGTCTGAGCCTGGGGGCTTTGCCAGGACTACTGGTTACCACCCCCACCCCACCCATGCACATACCATATTTCTTAAAGGAATGAGAATAAACAGGAATTTTCACTACCCCTCAGAGGCGCAACACAGAAAATACAGTGTTTGTGGGTGGTTGTGGAGGGCATGCTTATTTGGTGTCGGAATAGTGGTTGTCCTGGCCAGTCACTGACACAGTGCCCTTGGGCATTACCTCCATGAGACGTTTTTCTGTGTCCGTGGGAGCATTCCTAAGCCTCCTATCTATTCCATCATGTTATGACATGTCAGCCAAGTGCTGTGGAGTCTTGAGTGAGTGCCACACCTCTTGGCACCTCAGTTTCTCCTCCATAAAGCGGAGGTGACATTAAGATTCACTGCACAGGCATTTGTGAGGTCTACCCACATTACCCAGACACACTTGGTAAGTGTCGAGTGCCTCCAGTAAAGAAGCTTTACAAAGGTTTTTCTCTTGTTCCACCATTATATCTGCAGTGAAAATGTTTGTTGACAGATGAATGATGGATGGATGGATGGATGCATGGATGGATGGATGATAAATGGATGGTTGGATGGGTGAAAGAATGAGTGGGTAAATGGGTGGATGAGTGGATAGATGGATGGATGGATGATGTATGAGTGGGTAAGGATGGATGATGGATGATGATGGGTGGGTGGATGGAGGATGGATGGGTGGGTGAATTGATGGGTGATGGATGTATGGATGGGTGGATGGAGGACAGATTTGTGGATGGACGAATGGAAGAGGGATGAATGAACAACAAATGGATGATGGATGAGTGGGTGGAGGATGGATGATGGACTGGTGAACAGAGGATGGATGGATGGAGGATGGATGGGTAGATGGATGGATGACAGATGACAGATGGATGATGCATAAGTAGATGGATGGATGAATGGAGGATGGATGGGTGAATGGAAGACAGATGGGTAGATGGATGGGTGAGTGAATAGAGGATGAATGGATGAATGGATAGGTAGATAAGTGAATAAATAAACACAAGTCTAATGTATCCATGAGAAATGGTAATGCCTCTCTAGTGCCATGGCTGTCGGCCTAATCCAAAGACCCATGATAAACATAGACTTGAATTGTCTCCTTGACCTAATGTGGTCTTTTTGCGGGCTTGGGGGAACTTTTCTAGTCTCCCTTCTCCTCCTCCCTCCCATCCCAGGTTTAAAATAAACCAGTCTCCTCCCACCAGCTCACCAGTGGCTCAGAGAATTGCTTGGATGTTGGGATCTGGCCATGGAGGCCTGCCTGAGCATTAGGGATCCAGGCGGGCTGCGGACCCTGAGACCACTAGGATGAGTTCAGGACCTGAAGGCCCATTCCCTCTTCCCTTCTTTGCTGTTTGGCACGATCCACTAGCAGGGGCTTTGATGATCTAAGCATGAAGTTCTGAGAGTATGACAGGCATGGCTAACTCTAGAAATCCCATTGTTCCCGTTTCTCACAGACTGTGGTTTTGGCCTTTCTATCAATTATGGTTCAAACTCAGGTCACATTCTTATATACGATACAAGCTTATATATGATACAAGCTTCTTTATGAGATTTAAAAGCATGTTTGTAGAATTAGTATATACATTTAGAGAGCTGTTTTCAGCTTTAGATGGTATAGATGATTATCTAGAGTTACCAGAAATGGCCCAGCACGGACTTTGGACTGGGCCACATTCGTAAGGGCCCAGTGTCCACTTTGGGCTGGGCTGCATTCTTTTAAACTGGTTCTTTAGCTACAATTAGTGTAGGTTTTTTCTACTTATTATGAAACTGAATTTATTTTATTCATAGAAAGTATTATAGAATAGGTCATGCTACGTCAGGGAATTATGTTAGTTCAAGCATGATCAAACATGATATTTTGAGGTTTAATAAGAATACAGTTAACTTTAGAAATTTCATTGTCTCCATTTTCTACTATTGTGGTTTTGGCCTTAGTACATTTACAGTTTATATTTGGGTTTTATTTTTAGAAGCTTTATTGCTGATGATCAGCTTTATATATTAGGATTAGGAATTAGAAATTTTATAGAAATTAGGATAGATATATAGGATCTTAGAATAGCCATTTTGTTAAGAGATTATAATCGATTATTCCAAGAAGTGGTCCACTGTGAACCTTGGACTGGGCCACATCCTAAAGAGCCCAGCGTGATCTTTGGACTGGGCCACATTCTTTAGGAACTGGTTTAAGCTATAATTAAGAGCTTCCATAGCAATTGTGTAAGTAGTATCAGCATAGAATAGAAAGGTAATAAGATTTAAGTTAGTCATCATGGGTGTTGTGTACGATGAGCTTTAGAAGTTATTGATTTTTAGAACATCATGATGCTAGTAGGGATTGTTGCATTGCTTTTGAGGAACATTAACTAGCATAGGGAACAATAAGACAATTTTGGGGTTTGTCCTTCCTCATATGTGAGAAAACATCTGGTGGGTGGGGGATGCCCCTCCTGCACCTGGCTTTGTATTCACATGAAAGACTTGTGAGACTGTGTAAAATTTGGGGATAAATACCCACTGTTACTTCCAATAAGACGGCTTCTGCACTAGACAATGTCCAGTCTCTTTCTTGCTCCCCCCTTCTCTTTCTTTCTCTTTATTTCTCCAGAATAATCGCTGACACTACCACACCTCCCAGGGACCCCCTAAATCTCTCTGCAGGGGCTGGACCCCCACACTTGGGGCTTGTGTTTACCCCTAAGCAAGGCAGCGGGAGTCCTCCAACCCCTTGGGAGGGCCGCATTCTCCAAAAGGAGGAAGAAAGGGGGTCCAGAACCCCAGGACCAGTCTCATCCACTGCTGAAAGCATTTGGGGAATAGGTGGGTTCGGCTGTGACTTTCTTGGGTGCAAAAAACAGGTCAGAGAGTCTTCAAGGTTCAGGGAACAGAAGGACTTGGGGAACTGGGAACCCCAAGCTGGATGTTTCTGAGCCATGGGGTATTGTGCAGCCCCACAAGGTCAAGTCTTGGCCCCAGGAATGGTGGAAGGTCCCCTCCCTCAATAGTCATGTT
>NW_007157349.1:0-929 GCF_000164805.1 Carlito syrichta | reverse complement strand
CCTGGCAGGCAGTGGCACAGGGCAACAGTCACACAGCAGAAGTCCCAGAAGCTCCCCCTTGGCTCAGTCCATAAGCTTCCCACCATAGGAGCCCTAATGTGCCTCTGCCTGGTCTTTCTTGCTCTCAAGAGACTTTCACAAGCAAAGAGAGAGAGAATTTCCCACCAGCAGTTGGCGTACAAGTGAGAAATTAATTCCTGATGAAGGAGAAAGCAAACAATGACTTGTGGGATGATTTTAAGAAAAAGTTAATCTGCAGGCAGGATGCAGTGTGGAGCAGGTCAGGGTCATGGCCTTCCCCAGCAGTAACACTGGACAATAGCTCCCAGCTCCATCAGACAGATGGAGACCTCAGATGCTACTCCCCGGAAATCCAGTGGAGAGGAGCCTCAGCTGCCCTGCTGGCAGGCAGGAGAAGGCACACAAAGCGTCCTGGCCAGGGCCACCACCAAGCTGTGCATTGGAGTGCGATGACCAGGGCAGCCCCCCTCCTTGGGCCTCAGGCTTCTGGAAAACTGTAGTCTATGCTGTTGTCGGCTCCGGAGCTGAGCACCCTGCCTCTTGGACAGATAACAGGAGGGACAAAGGGAGACAGAAGCCAGGAAGGTGCATCCACCATGCAGGCCACAGTGTGCATGACTGGAAACCAGGGTTGGACCGACACCTCGAGCCACCTGCCTCCTCTTCCTGCTGTGTCCAGGGCCTGCCTCTGTGTCTGTGGGCAGGTGGCCATGGATCTGGTGGAGAGAGAAGCTCAAATGTGCCAGGACAGGACATGGGCCACACGCACTGTCCATTGTGGCGTCAGACTGCTGCTACAAGGCCTCAGTGGTGCAGGGACACAGTCTAGAGAGAGGCACCCAATGTTCTTCCTTGCACGTGGTGCTTGGGACCACCACATGCATGCTTCAATCCTTTGGCTCTGTGAG
>NW_007157348.1:0-997 GCF_000164805.1 Carlito syrichta | reverse complement strand
ACGTTCCAATCCATTCCATTCTATTCCATGCCATTCAACATAATTCCATTCTTCACCATTACGTTCCAATCCTTACCATTCCTCTCCATTCCTTTCCATTTCATTTTATTCAATTTCTCTCTATTCCTTTCTATTCAACTCAATTCCTGACCATTCCTCTCCATTCCATTTCATTCCTTTCCATTACATTACATTACTCTCTATTGCATTCCATTCCATTCCATTCTTCTCCATTCCCTTCCTCTTCATTACATTCCATTCCACTCTTCTGTGTTCCATTCCCTTCTTTTCTCTCCATCGCATTTGTTTCCATTCCATTCATTCAAATTCCTTTCCATGTTTTAAAATTCCATTCCATTCTTTACCTTGGATTCCTCTATTTTCAATTCCATTCCACTCTATTCCATTCCTCTCCATTCCAATCCATTCTTCTCCATTCGTTTCAATTCCATTCTATGCAATTACAATCCATTCCACTCCATTCCATTCCGCTCCATTCCATTCTTCACAATTACATTCCTTTCCGGCATTCCATTGCATTCCTTTCTATTCCTCTCCATTCCATTCCTCTCCCTTCTATTCCTTTTCATTATACTCAATTTCCTTCCTCTCCATTCCTTTCCTCTCCATTCAATTCATCCATTTCATTTATCTCAATTCCATTTTATTCCATTCTATTACTCTCTATTCCATTCCTCTCCATTCCATTCCATTCCGTTCCTATTAAATCCATCCCATTCCTCTCCAATCCATTCTATTCCATTCCATTCCATTCCACTCCATTTCATTCCTGTCCAATACACTCCTCTCCATTCCATTCCTCTCCATTCCATTCGTCTTTATTCCATTGCATTCTATTCCAATGAATTCCTTTCCTTCCTCTCCATTCCATTCCATTCTTCTCAATTCCATTTATTCTATTTTATTTGTCTTCTTTGCATTCCTCTAAATTCCATTCCATCTCTTTCCATGCCTTTCCATTCCTTACCATTCAATT
>NW_007157347.1:0-643 GCF_000164805.1 Carlito syrichta | reverse complement strand
CTAGCTCCCTAGCTAACAAGAAGACTTAAATAGTTAGCTGCCTAGCTAGCTAGCTGTCTTAACCAGATGACTACATAGTTAGCTTACTCGTTATCTAACATTATAGCTAGCTGACATAATCATCTGACTTAACTCGTTAGCTAACTAGCTAGCTAGCCTACTCAAACAGCTGACTCAACCCGTTTGGTAACTAGATAGCCTGCTGACTCAACCAGCTGACTAAACACGTTAGTCAACTAGCTAACTACCTGACTCAACCTGCTGACTTAACCTGTTAGCTAACTACCTAGCTAGCTGTCATAACCAGTTGACTAAATTAGGTAGCTGACTTAACTAGCTGACTTAGCTAGCTGACTTTGCTACTTAGTTAGCTGACTTAACTGACTGACTTAATTAGTTAGCTAGCTGAATTAATTACCTGAATTAAATAGTTAGCTAACTATTTAGCTAGCTGAATAACTAACTGACTTAACTAGTTAGCAAACTATTTAGGTAGCAGGCTTAACTAGCTGACTTAAATAGTTAGCTAACTAGTGAGCTAGCTGTCTTAGGTAGCTAACTTAGCTAGGTAGCTAATTAGCTAGCTGACTTAGCTAGTTGACTTAACTAGTTGGCTATCGAGATAGCTAGCTGACTAAACGAG
>NW_007157346.1:0-785 GCF_000164805.1 Carlito syrichta | reverse complement strand
CCATCCATCTAGACAGCTGGCTTAGCTAGCTAGCAACCTAGCTAGCCAGTTGGCTAGCCAGCACACTTAACATGCTGAATTAACTAGCTAGCCAGCTGGCTAGCCAGCTGACTTAATCACCTAACTACCTACCTAGCCAATTGTCTAGCCAGCTGACTTAACTACCTGACTTAAACTAGCCAGCTGGCTAGCCAGCTGATGTAAGTAGCGAGCTACCTAGCTAGCCAGTTGGCTAGCCACTTGAATTAACTAGCTGTCTTAATCAGCTAGCCAGCTTTCTAGCCAGCTGACTCAACTAGCTCAAATAAGTAGATAGCCAGCTGGCTTACTAGCTGACTTAACTAGCAGACATCACTAGCTAGACAGGTGGCTACTGAGCTGATTTAAATAGCTATCTACCTATGTATCTCACTGGCTTCCCAGCTGACTTAACTACCTAGCTAACTAGCTAAACTGCTGGCTAGGGAACTGACTTAACTAGGTGACTTAAGTAGTTAGCCAGCTGGCTAGCCAGCTGACTTAACAAGCTAGCTATCCAGCAAGTCCGCTGCCTAGCCAGCTGACTTAACTAGCTGACATAACTAGCTAGTTACCCAGCTAGCCAGCTGACTTTGATAGCTAAAATAAGTATCTAGCTACATAGCTAGCTGACTACCTAGCTAGGTGACTTAACTAGCTGACTTAACTACCTAGCTAGCTGATATAACTAGCTCACTTAAGTAGCTATCTACCTAGGTAGCAATTTGACTTAACTAGCTGAAGTAACTAGCTAGTTAGCTGTCTAG
>NW_007157345.1:0-707 GCF_000164805.1 Carlito syrichta | reverse complement strand
CTGACTACCTAGCTAGGTGACTTAACTAGCTGACTTAACTACCTAGCTAGCTGATATAACTAGCTCACTTAAGTAGCTATCTACCTAGGCAGCAATTTGACTTAACTAGCTGAAATAACTAGCTAGTTAGCTGTCTAGTCGTCTGACTTAACTAGTTTTATAACTAGCTAGCGAGCTGATTAGCAAACCCACTTCATGGGTTGACTTAAATAGCTAGCCAGTGGGTTACCCAGCTGACCTAACTAGTTGCTTAACGAACTATGCAGCTGGCCAGCCAGGTGACTATACTAGGTGACTTAACTAGATATCCAGGCAGCTAGTCAGCTAACTTAACTAGCTCTCTACCTCTCTAGACACATGGATAGTCAGAAGATTTAACTAGCTGACATAACTAGCTAGCCAGCTTTCTATCCAACCAACTTAACTAGGTCACTACCTAGCCAGCCAGTTTGCTATCCAGCTGACTTAAAAAGCTGTCTTAACAAGCTGGCCTGCTTTCTAGCCAGTTGAATCAACTAGTTTGCTACATAGCTAGCCATCAGGCTTTCCAGCTGAATTATATAAGTGACTTATCTAGCTAGCTAGATGTCTAGCAAGCTGGCTTAACTAGCAAGCTACGAGGCTAGCCAGCTGCCTTCTCAGTTGTCTTAACTAGATGACTTAACTAGCTAGCTACCTAGCTAGCCAGCTAATTAAACTAGCTGAAA
>NW_007157344.1:0-801 GCF_000164805.1 Carlito syrichta | reverse complement strand
CTATTCATTATCTAACGTGCTAGCTAGGTGACTTAATTATCTTACTTAACCCATTAGTTAATGAGCCAGATAGCTGACACAACCAACTGACAAATAGTTAGCTAGCTAGGTAGCTAGCTGACTCACCCAACTGACTTAACTCATTAGCTAATTAGCTACCTAGCCTACTCAACCAGCTGAATCAACCTGTTTCCTGACTTGCTAGCTAGCTGACTCAACCAGCTGACTTAATGCATTAGTTAACTAGCTAACTACCTGACTCAACCTGCTAACTTAACCATTAGTTAACTACCTAACTAGCTGTCTTAACCAGCTGACGAAATTAGTTAACTGACTTAACTAGCTGACTTAACTGGCAGACGTAACTAGTTAGCTAGATTACTAAACTATGTGAATTAAATTATTAGCTAACTATTTAATTAGTTGAATAACTAGCTGACATAATTAATGAGCTAACTAGTCAGGAAGCAGACTTAAGTAGCTGACATAAGTGGTTAGCTAACAAGTGAGCTAGCTGTTTTAGCTAGCTGGCTTAGCTACCTAGCTGGTTAGCTAGCTCACTTAGCTAAGTGACTTAATTCTTTGGCTAATGAGATAGCTAGCTGACTTAACAAGTTGGTTAATGAGTTAGCTAACTGTTTTAACTAGTTGGTAAAGGGGATAAATAGCTAATTTATCTAATTGGTTAGCAAGTTAGCTAGGTGACTTAACTTGTTGGCTGACGAGTCAGCCGACTAGTTAGCTGGATTAATATATTGGCTGACTCCTTGACCGACTTCTTTGCTGGCATAAAATGTTTGC
>NW_007157343.1:0-883 GCF_000164805.1 Carlito syrichta | reverse complement strand
CTTGACCGACTTCTTTGCTGGCATAAAATGTTTGCCAAAGAGTCGACCGATTGTTTAGCTGGGTTAAATAGTTTACTGACGAGTTGGCCCACTAGTTAGCTCAGTTAGGAAGTTGGCTGACGAATTTGCAAACCTAAATAATAGTCCAATTATCTGACTGACTCGTTAGCTGACCTAACTAGTCGACTGACTAGTTAGCTGACCTCAATTATCTACTGCCAAGTTGGCCCACTAGTCAGCCAATTGGTTAGCTAACTTAACTAGTCAGACGGCTAGTAGTCCGAACGGTTATCTGACTTAACTAGTCGACCCACGAGTTAGCTGACTGGTCAGCTAAATTAACTAGTTCACTGGTGAGTGAGTCGATTGGTCAACTGATTTAACTAGCAGGCCAATAGGTGAGTCGACTTGTCAGTCGACTTAACTAGTTGGCTGGAGTGTGAGATTACTGTTCAGCTGAATTGAATCGGTGGTGAGTGAGCCGACTGATCAGACTTAGCTAGTCAGCTGGTGAGTGAGTCAACAAGGTAGCCAACTTAACTAGTCGGCCCGTGAGTGAGCCAATGTATGAGCTGCCTTAACTATTCAGTTGGTGAGTGAGCTGACCTGTGAGCTGACTTAACTAGTAGGTGGGCGAGTAAGCTGACTAGTTCGCTGACCTGTTGGCCTGCGAGTGAGTCAACAAGTTAGTTGACCTGTTGGCTGGTGAGCAAGCCAACTATTTTGCTGACCGGTTGGCAGGCGAGCGAGTTGAATATTTAGCTGACTTGATGGAAATTGAGCTTGCCCACTAGTTAGCTGACAAGCTAGCTGAGTTGCTAGCTGACTAGTTAGCTTTTTAACTAGCTGGTATGCTAGCTGACTTAACTAGCTAGCTGACTAG
>NW_007157342.1:0-726 GCF_000164805.1 Carlito syrichta | reverse complement strand
CAGACCTAACTAGTCGACTGACTAGTTAGCTGACCTCAATTATCTACTGACAAGTTGGCCCACTAGTCAGCCAATTGGTTAGCTAACTTAACTAGTCAGACGGCTAGTAGTCCGAACGGTTATCTGACTTAACTAGTCGACCCACGAGTTAGCTGACTGGTCAGCTAAATTAACTAGTTCACTGGTGAGTGAGTCGATTGGTCAACTGATTTAACTAGCAGGCCAATAGGTGAGTCGACTTGTCAGTCGACTTAACTAGTTGGCTGGAGTGTGAGATTACTGTTCAGCTGAATTGAATCGGTGGTGAGTGAGCCGACTGATCAGACTTAGCTAGTCAGCTGGTGAGTGAGTCAACAAGGTAGCCAACTTAACTAGTCGGCCCGTGAGTGAGCCAATGTATGAGCTGCCTTAACTATTCAGTTGGTGAGTGAGCTGACCTGTGAGCTGACTTAACTAGTAGGTGGGCGAGTAAGCTGACTAGTTCGCTGACCTGTTGGCCTGCGAGTGAGTCAACAAGTTAGTTGACCTGTTGGCTGGTGAGCAAGCCAACTATTTTGCTGACCGGTTGGCAGGCGAGCGAGTTGAATATTTAGCTGACTTGATGGAAATTGAGCTTGCCCACTAGTTAGCTGACAAGCTAGCTGAGTTGCTAGCTGACTAGTTAGCTAAGTAACTAGCTGGTATGCTAGCTGACTTAACTAGCTAGCTGACTAGCTAGCTGATATC
>NW_007157341.1:0-776 GCF_000164805.1 Carlito syrichta | reverse complement strand
CATGAGTTAGCTGACTGGTCAGCTAAATTAACTAGTTCACTGGTGAGTGAGCCGATTGGTCAACTGATTTAACTAGCAGGCCAATAGGCGAGTCGACTTGTCAGTCGACTTAACTAGTTGGCTGGTGGGTGAGATTACTGTTCAGCTGAATTGAATCGGTGGTGAGTGAGCCGACTGATCAGACTTAGCTAGTCAGCTGGTGAGTGAGCCAACAGGGTAGCCAACTTAACTAGTCGGCCA
Source organism: Carlito syrichta (assembly GCF_000164805.1). Lineage (NCBI taxonomy): Eukaryota > Metazoa > Chordata > Mammalia > Primates > Tarsiidae > Carlito > Carlito syrichta. The sequence continues at coordinate 536 of NW_007157341.1, read as the reverse complement.
GTGAGTGAGCCAATGTATGAGCTGCCTTAACTATTCAGTTGGTGAGTGAGCTGACCTGTGAGCTGACTTAACTAGTAGGCAGGCAAGTAAGCTGACTAGTTCGCTGACCTGTTGGCCTGCGAGTGAGTCAACAAGTTAGTTGACCTGTTGGCTGGTGAGCAAGCCAACTATTTTGCTGACTGGTTGGCAGGCGAGCAAGTCGAATATTTAGCTGACTTGATGGAAATTGAGCTTGCCCACTAGTTAGCTGACAAGCTAGCTGAGTTGCTAGCCGACTAGTTAGCTAAGTAACTAGCTGGTATGCTAGCTGACTTAACTAGCTAGCTGACTAGCTAGCTTTATATCTAGATGACATAAGTAGCTAGCAAACAATCTATCTAGCTGACTAGCAGGGTGACTTAACTAGTTATCTAACTGGCTAGTTAGCTGGCTAGCTGACTTTAATTTTCTAGCTGACTAGCTAGCTGACTTAACTAGCTATTTGACAATCAATCTGAATAGCTAGCTGACTTAGCTAGCTAGTTGAAAGTTAGCTA
>NW_007157340.1:0-691 GCF_000164805.1 Carlito syrichta | reverse complement strand
CATATACTGCTGGCCTGCTGGCTGAATTAACTACCTATCTACATAGCTAACCAGCTGGCTAGTAAGCTGACTCAACTAGGTGACTTAACTAGCTAGCCAACTGGCTAGTCAGCTGACTTAACTAGTTAGTTACCAAGATAGGCAGCTGGCTAGCCAGCTAAATTAACTAACTGACTCAACTAGCTAGCCAGCTGACTTATATATCCGATTTAACTACCTAGCCAACTGGCTGACCAGCTGAATTAACTAGATGACTTAACCAGCTAGCCAGCTGGCAAGCCAGCTGAATAAACAAGCTAGCTACCTACCTAGCCAGGTGGGAAGTCAGATGAATTAACCTGCTGACTTAACTAGCTAGCCAGCTGGCAAGTCAGCTGACTTAACTAACTTGGTACCTAGCTAACTAGCTGACTAGTCAACTGACTTAACTAGTTGACATAACCAGCTAGCAAGCTGTCACAACTGACTTATCTAGTTAGCCAGCTGGCTACCCAGCTGACTTAACTAGCTCTTGACCTAGCTAGTAAACTGGCTAGTCAGCAGACTTAACTAGCTGACTTAATTAGCTAACCAGTTGGCTAGCCAACTGACTTAAAAAGCTCACTACCTAGCTAGCCAGCTGGCTAACCAGCTGACTTAACTAGCTGTGTTAAATAACTAGCCTGCTTGCTAGACAGCTGAATTAAATATC
>NW_007157339.1:0-5480 GCF_000164805.1 Carlito syrichta | reverse complement strand
GCAAGCTGGCAAGCCAGCTGTCTTAACTAGCTGACTTAAATAACTAGCCAGCTGGCCAGTCAGCTGACTTAATTGCCTAACTACCTAGCTAGCCAGCTGATGTAAGTAGCTGAAATAACTAGTGATCCAGCTGGCTACCCATCTGACGGAACCAGTTTTTTAACTAGCTAGCCAGCTGGCTAGACCACTGACTTCACCAGCTGACTTAACCAGCTAGACAGCTGACTAGCCAACTGACTAAACCAGCTGACTTTACTACCAGGCCATCTGGTTAGCCAGATCACTTAATTTCCTATCTATGTAGCTATCTAGCAGCCCAGTCAGCAAACTTAACAGCTGACTTAACGAAGTAGCCAGCTGGCTAGCTAGCAGACTTAACTAGCTACCTACATAGCTAAACAGAGTGATAGCCAACTGACTTAACTAGCTGACATAACTAGATAGCCTGATGGCTAGCCAGCACACTTAACTAGCTACATAACTACATAGCCCCCTGGGTTGCCAAATTTTTTATACTAAACTACCTAGATAACATGCTGGCCAGCGAGTTGACTTAACTATGTGATTTAACAAGCTAGCCAGCTGGCTAGCCAGCTGATTCAACTAGCTAGGTACCCTGCTGGGTAGCTGGCTAGTCATCTGACTTAACTAGTTGACTTAATCAGATATCCAGCTGTCTAGCAGGCTGATTTATCTGCCTAGCTACCTAGCTAGTCAGCTGGATAGCCAGCTGACTTAACTACCTAGCTACCTACATAGCCTGCTCTCTTGCCAGCTGACTTAACTACCTAGCTACCTATCTATCGAGCTTGTTAGTGAGCTGATTTACCAAGGTTACTCAACTAGCTAGATAACTGGCTAGCCAGTTAACTTAATTAGCTAGTCACACAGCTAGGCAGCTGGCTGACCAGCTGAGTTAACTTGCTGAATTTACTAGCAAGCAAGCTGAATTAACTAGCTGAATTAACCAGCTAGCTGCCTAGCTAGCCAGCTGGCTTATCTAGCTGGCTCAACTAGAGAGCTATCTAGCTAGCTATCTAGCTTGCCAGCTGTCTTAACTAGCTGAATTAACTAGCTAGCTACCTGACATAACTAGCTGACTTATATAGCTGGCTTCCTAGTTAGCCAGCTGATTTAACTAGCTGAAATAACCACCTAGCCCGATGGATAGCCATCTGACTTGACTAACTTTTTTACTATCTAACCAGCAGGATAGCCAACAGACTTAATGAGCTATCTTATCTAGCTATCCATCTGGTTTCCAGATGACTTAACTAGCTGACTTAAACAACTAGTCTGCTGTCTAGTCAGCTGATTTAACTAGTTGACTTCTTATACAGCCAGCTGGCTAGTCAGCTGACTTACATAACTGACTTAAGCTAACAAGCTGGGTAGCTAGCTCATTTAACTAGTTAGCTACCTAACTAGCCAGCAGGCAAGACAGTTGACTAAACTTGCTGACTTAACCAGCTAGACAGTTGGATAACCAGCTGACTTAACACACTGACATCATTAGCTAGCTAGGTAGCTATCTAGCTGACTTAACTAGCTAGCTACCTACTATGTAAGTTGGCTTGCCAGCTCTCTTAACTGGCTGAATTAACCAGCTAGCCAGCTGGTTAGCCAACTGACTTAACTAGCATGCTATTTAGCTAGCCAGCTGGCTGGCCAGCTGACTTAACTAGCTGACTTAACTAGCTAGCCAGTTGACTTAAACAATTAGCTAAATAACCAGCTGTGTAGCTAGCCAGCTGACTTAAAAGTTAGCTGCCAGCTAGCTAGTTAACTTAACCAGCTATCTAACTAGTTAGCTTATCATTATCTAACATACTAGCTAGGTGACTTAATTATCTTACTTAACTCGTTAGTTAATGAGCCTGATAGCTGACACAACCAACTGATAAATAGTTAGCTAGCTAGGTAGCTAGCTGACTCATCCAACTGACTTAACTCATTAGCTAACTAGCTACATAGCATACTCAACCAGCTGAATCAACCTGTTTCCTGACTTACTAGCTAGCTGACTCAACCAGCTGACTTAATACATTAGTTAACTAGCTAAATACCTGACTCAACCTGCTAACTTAACCATTAGTTAACTACCTAACTAGCTGTCTTAACCAGCTGACGAAATTAGATAACTGACTTAACTAGTTGACTTAACTGGCAGACGTAACTAGTTAGCTAGATTACTAAACTATGTGAATTAAATTATTAGCTAACTATTTAATTAGCTGAATAACTAGCTGACATAATTAATGAGCCAACTAGTCAGGAAGCATACTTAAGTAGCTGACATAAGTGGTTAGCTAACAAGTGAGCTAGCTGTTTTAGCTAGCTGACTTAGCTACCTAGCTGGTTAACTAGCTCACTTAGCTAAGTGACTTAATTCATTGGCTAATGAGATAGCTAGCTGACTTAACAAGTTGGTTAATCAGTTAGCTAACTGTTTTAACTAGTTGGTAATGGGGATAAATAGCTGATTTAACTAATTGGTTAGCAAGTTAGCTAGGTGACTTAACTTGTTGGCTGACGAGTCAGCCGACTAGTTAGCTGGATTAATATATTGGCTGACTCCTTGACCGACTTTGCTGGCATAAAATGTTTGCCAAAGAGTCGACCGATTGTTTAGCTGGGTTAAATAGTTTACTGACGAGTTGGCCCACTAGTTAGCTCAGTTAGTAAGTTGGCTGACTAATTTGCCAACCTAAATAATAGTCCAATTATCTGGATGACTAGTTAACTGACCTAACTAGTTGACCGACTAGTTAGCTGACCTCAATTATCTACTGACAAGTTGGCCCACTAGTCAGCCAATTGGTTAACTACCTTAACTAGTCAGACGTCTAGTAGTACGAACGGTTATCTGACTTAACTTGTCGACCCATGAGTTAGCTGACTGGTCAGCTAAATTAACTAGTTCACTGGTGAGTGAGCCGATTGGTCAACTGATTTAACTAGCAGGCCAATAGGCGAGTCGACTTGTCAGTCGACTTAACTAGTTGGCTGGTGGGTGAGATTACTGTTCAGCTGAATTGAATCGGTGGTGAGTGAGCCGACTGATCAGACTTAGCTAGTCAGCTGGTGAGTGAGCCATCAGGGTAGCCAACTTAACTAGTCGGCCAGTGAGTGAGCCAATGTATGAGCTGCCTTAACTATTCAGTTGGTGAGTGAGCTGACCTGTGAGCTGACTTAACTAGTAGGCAGGCAAGTAAGCTGACTAGTTCGCTGACCTGTTGGCCTGCGAGTGAGTCAACAAGTTAGTTGACCTGTTGGCTGGTGAGCAAGCCAACTATTTTGCTGACCGGTTGGCAGGCGAGCGAGTTGAATATTTAGCTGACTTGATGGAAATTGAGCTTGCCCACTAGTTAGCTGACAAGCTAGCTGAGTTGCTAGCTGACTAGTTAGCTAAGTAACTAGCTGGTATGCTAGCTGACTTAACTAGCTAGCTGACTAGCTAGCTTGATATCTAGATGACATAAGTAGCTAGCAAACAATCTATCTAGCTGACTAGCAGGGTGACTTAACTAGCTATCTAACTGGCTAGTTAGCTGGCTAGCTGACTTAATTTTCTAGCTGACTAGCTAGCTGACTTAATTAACTATTTGACAATCAATCTGACTAGCTAGCTGACTTAACTAACTAGCTGAAAAGTTAGCTAATTGTTAGCTGACTTAACTAGTTAGCTGGCTAGCTAGCTGACTTAACTATCTGAGAAGCTAGATGGCTGGGTAGGTGGCTAGCCAGCTGACTTAACTAGCAGGCTACATGGTTGGCTATATGGCTAGCCAGCAGGATTAACTAGTTAGTTACCTGGCTGGCTAGCTGGCTAGGCAGCCTGGCTAGCTAGCTAGCTGACTTGCCACCTGGCTAGCCAGCCAGCTTAAATAGCCAGTCATCTGACTGGACAGTGGGATAGAAAGCAGGCTTAACTAGCCAGTCACCCTTGTCTTCAGTTGCCTAACTTGTGGGTTTAATTATCTGGCCACCTAACTAAACAGCCTACTAACCAGCAATCTAATCATGACAGCCACCAAGCTAGCCAGCTGGCTAACCAGCTGACTTAACTAGCTGACTTAGATAGCCATCCAGCTAGCCAGCTTGCTTTATAGCTAGTCAGTTAGCTAGCCAGTCGGCTAGCCTTCTCACTTAACTCACTGACTTATCTTGTTAGTCAGTAGGCTAGCCAGCTGAATTAATTAGCTAGCTGCCTACCTAGGCAGGTGGCTAGCCAGCTGACATAACTAGGTGACTTTACCAGCTAGACAGCTGGCTAGCCAGGTGAATAACTATGTAGTTATCTTGCTACTCAGTTGATTAGCCAGCTGACTTAACTAGCTGACATCTCTAACTGGCAAGGTAGCTAGTGAGCTGAATTAACTAGCTAGCTACCTACATATACTGCTGGCCTGCTGGCTGAATTAACTACCTATCTACATAGCTAACCAGCTGGCTAGTAAGCTGACTCAACTAGGTGACTTAACTAGCTAGCCAACTGGCTAGTCAGCTGACTTAACTAGTTAGTTACCAAGATAGGCAGCTGGCTAGCCAGCTAAATTAACTAACTGACTCAACTAGCTAGCCAGCTGACTTATATATCCGATTTAACTACCTAGCCAACTGGCTGACCAGCTGAATTAACTAGATGACTTAACCAGCTAGCCAGCTGGCAAGCCAGCTGAATAAACAAGCTAGCTACCTACCTAGCCAGGTGGGAAGTCAGATGAATTAACCTGCTGACTTAACTAGCTAGCCAGCTGGCAAGTCAGCTGACTTAACTAACTTGGTACCTAGCTAACTAGCTGACTAGTCAACTGACTTAACTAGTTGACATAACCAGCTAGCAAGCTGTCACAACTGACTTATCTAGTTAGCCAGCTGGCTACCCAGCTGACTTAACTAGCTCTTGACCTAGCTAGTAAACTGGCTAGTCAGCAGACTTAACTAGCTGACTTAATTAGCTAACCAGTTGGCTAGCCAACTGACTTAAAAAGCTCACTACCTAGCTAGCCAGCTGGCTAACCAGCTGACTTAACTAGCTGTGTTAAATAACTAGCCTGCTTGCTAGACAGCTGAATTAAATATCTTGCTATATAGTTAACCAGCAGGTTAGCTAGCCACCTGGTCTTAATAGGTGACTTAACTAGCTATCCAGCTGGCTAGCCAGCTGGATAGCTAGGTACCAAGTAGCAAACTACCTAGCTACCAGCTGGATATCCAGCTGACTTAAATAGGTGGCTTAACTAGCTAGCCAGTGGACTAGACAGTTGACTTAACTATCTAGCTACCTAGCTACCCAGCTGTCTAGCCAGCTGACTTAACTAGGTGAATTATGTAGTTAGCCAGCTGGCTAGCAGGCTGACATAACTGCCTAGCTACCTAGTTATACAGATGGATAGCCAGCTGAGTTAACTAGCTAGCCTACTATGTAGCCTGCTGGATTGCCAAGCCGACTCAGCTGCCTAGCTACATACCTAACC
>NW_007157338.1:0-705 GCF_000164805.1 Carlito syrichta | reverse complement strand
CAGCTATCCAGCTGGCTAGCCAGCTGGATAGCTAGGTACCAAGTAGCAAACTAACTAGCTAACCAGCTGGATATCCAGCTGACTTAAATAGGTGGCTTAACTAGCTAGCCAGTGGACTAGACAGTTGACAACTATCTAGCTACCTAGCTACCCAGCTGTCTAGCCAGCTGACTTAACTAGGTGAATTATGTAGCTAGCCAGCTGGCTAGCAGGCTGACATAACTGCCTAGCTACCTAGTTATACAGATGGATAGCCAGCTGAGTTAACTAGCTAGCCTACTATGTAGCCTGCTGGATTGCCAACCGACTCAGCTGCCTAGCTACATACCTAACCAGCTGGCTAGTGAGCTTACTTAACTAGGTTACTTAACTAGCTAGCTAACTGGCCAGCCAGCTGACTTAAGTAGCTAGATACCTAGATAGGCAGCTGGCTAGGCTACTGACATAGCTTGCTGTCTTAACTAACTAGAAAACTGATTTTACTGACTGACTTAACCAACTAGCTACCTAGCTAACCAGCTGTCTTAACTAGCTACCTAGCTATCTATCTAGCTAGCCAACTGACTTAACTAGCTGATTAACTAACTATCTTGCTGACATAACGAGCTGACTTATATAGCTAGACTTCTAGCTAGCCAGCTGACTTAACTAGTTGATATAACTAGCTAACCTGATGTATAGTCATCTGACTTAACTAGCTTTTTA
>NW_007157337.1:0-1180 GCF_000164805.1 Carlito syrichta | reverse complement strand
TTTAGGGCTATACTGTATGAACCTCTGACCAAGATAGGTACAAAGGAAATTGTTATCTTACAAAAAGGTGAAAAGCCCTAGGGTTTTATTTTCCTCTCATTTGTTGTCTTAAAGATAAATTTCACTAACTTAACTAAAAAATTGAGGGTACAGTGAGAAGGAAACAATCACCCAAAAAAGTCTAAAGATATATCTAGCCCTGAGAATTGCACAAATATTATCAGCCAGCCAATGTTTATTGTTCTTTCTCATGCATGGTTGTTTGTCTGTTACTTCAATCTGTTGGGGCTTATAATTTCCTCATGACCACATTAAATATTTTTGACAACAAATATTTTTGACTTCCACATATTTTGAAAGCCACCAGGCGTAAATATTTCAGTTGAGTCAGATCATTACATCATTATGTTCAGTAACCTACGGTAAGTTTTGTTATGTATGATTTTACAACATAAGTAGCATGAATCTTCTGTCAAAAAACATAGTATTTGACTCCAAAGTAAAAAACTGAAATCTGTACACTGAGTTTTCAAGAGAGAAAAAAATCTCTCTTTAAAAGTAAAAGTAGTGCTGGGTGTGATGCCTCACACCTGTAATTGTAGCACTTTGGGAAGCTGAGGCAGAAGGGCTGCGTTGGACAAGGAGTTTGAGACCAGTCTGGGAAGCATAGTGAGAACCCCTATCAGAAGTTTGTAGTCAAGATGGGGATGGGTGTGGCCATAAAATCCTGTAGTCAGAGAAGATCTTTCTGAGAGTGACATGGCAGCTGCCATCTAAGGGATGAGATGGAGCTGTCATGTGAAAGCCTAGGAGGTAGATGTCTGTAAAGAGAGCACAATGGGTCATGTCTGTTGATTGTTCTGTTCTTAATATCCTGGAATGACCAGGATGCGAGCAGAGGGGTAGCCATCATCCCAATATTTGTATTATTATAATGTATGGAAGAGGAAATGTCCAAATAAGGGCCTGGCACATTTTAGATGCTTCAGGAATAAACGTTTTTACTCTTTTTTTCTTTATCGCTTTGGTAACTTTCTTTTTTAAATTTGCGAACAGATTTTTATTTGCTCTTAGATTTTTCTCTTTTAATTTTTTTTTTAATTTTAAAGATGGGGGTATAATTCAGGTTAGGTATGCAAATTTGTCATTATACTGGTATCCTTGTTGATGAGGTTGCCTC
>NW_007157336.1:0-524 GCF_000164805.1 Carlito syrichta | reverse complement strand
TTTTTTTTTTTTTAAACAAAGTTTATTAGAGAAAAAAGAAAGGGAGATATGCTAGAACTGGCATGGGCAAAAGAAACCATTGTTTAAAAATTTTCTACAAAAAATTTAAAAATTAGCCTGGGATGGTGGTGCATGCCTGTAGTCCCAGGTACTTGGGAGGCTGAGGTGCGTAGATCACTTGAGTCCAGGAGGTTGAGACTGCAATGAGTTGGGATCGTGCCACTACATTCTAGCCTGGGTGACAGGGTTGAACTTTGTATCACCCAGAAAACCACCACAAGGTCAGCGGAAAATGAGCCAGAGGTCGAAGTTCATGAGAGACCTGGGGTCCGGGAAGAAACGCGGTCCAAGTCGGAGTCAAACCAACTTTCTAGCTAGCTTTCTTAGCTCACTGATTTAACTAGTTGGCTAAAGAGATAGCTTGCTGATTTAACGAGTCAGTTAACCAGTCAGCTAACTGTTTGAACTAGTTGGTAAATGAGTTATCTAGCTGACTTAAATAGATGGATAACGAGTTAGTTAGG
>NW_007157335.1:0-809 GCF_000164805.1 Carlito syrichta | reverse complement strand
GAGGACTGACTTGTTTCCAAGGATGGAGTCTGTGAAGCGATCAGGGACCCCGGAGGGGCAGTTGTTTGTTCTGTAGATAAGTACGTGTGGAGCTTGTCCTGGTGTTTGCTGATACTGGCTGGGATAGTGACTCACAGAGCCAGACCCAGAGTTCAGGTCACAGGTGAATGTGACTGTCTCTTCTGGAGACACAGAGAGTGATGGCTCCTGGGTCACCACAGTCTGAGAATGCACTCCTTAAAGCAATAGGAAAGACAAAGTTTTGATTAGGAAGATGAGGGTTTCCCTGTCTTCTGCATTGTACAGATCCCCACAGACACAAACTTTTTTCTCCTGACCTGAGCTGTAAGCAAGGAAATTGAGAAGAAGTGTTGTCCAGGCCATAGTGGGGACACTCACAAGGGCTCAGTGTCCTCAGGCTCATCAGCCAGAATTTGGTTTTTGGGGGGCCTTTTCATCCCTCCTCAGACCCAGCAGGAGGAGAAGGTTCTTCATGTAAATCAGCTTCCTCTCTCTTTCTGCCCCAGTGTTCACCCTGCTGTCCCTGGGAAAGACCTTGAGAGAGGCAGATGTCTGGTCCTCCCACAGACACATGACTAAATGGGGACTGAGAAACAGAGGGATAGAAACCCACTCAATACCCTACAAGCCACTAGTGACCTCAGTCCTACATTTCTTAGTGTCTGACTATGGCTCAACCCCACTTCATATCTGTTCCCTCAAATTATATTTTTATCATTACACAGAGATTGCAAAAATAATCTTAACCTCAGTCCAAAGTCTCCCTGGTGTTCAAAGTGAATATTTTT
>NW_007157334.1:0-773 GCF_000164805.1 Carlito syrichta | reverse complement strand
TTGATTGTCCATGCACTGAATATACAGTGGGTAAATACTGGTCATGCTTAAGGAGTCTGTGTTTCTGAAAAGACAAAGTTAGCAAATTTAATCAGACCTAATGTATGCATTTATCCAAAACATAGCATCTACTTTCTCATCATTGAGTTAGCATTTAGGAACACGATTTAAAAATGGTTTCTCAAGCCAGGCTCAGTGGCTCAGCCTGTAAACCCATGCCTTTGGAGTCTGAGGTGAGTGGATTGCCTGAGCCTGTGGGTTCGAAACCCACCTGGGCAGGTGAGACCTCATCTCTACAATAAATCAAAAAATTAGCCAGGCGTGGTAGCACGCAAATGTAGTTCCAGCTACTTGGAAGGCTGAGGCAGAAGGATCCCCGGAGCCCAGCAAGTCGAGGCTGCGGTGGCCAGGAGCAGCCACTGCAATCCAGTCTGGGCGACAGAGTGAGACTCCAACTAAAAAAAAAATGGTTTTCCTCTTTTGGTCTCCATTCAGGTATCCCAGTAACTGACCCTCTTTTGTGATAGCTTTATCATTGACAGGTCACCCTCTATGACGGATGACCCAGTGTCTGTCTCTCCTCTGTAATAGATGCCCCATTGACTGAGCCTCCACTGTGATATGAGCTCAAGTAACTGATCATCCTCTGTTATGGCAGTTCAATAATTGGGCATCCTTTATAATAGGTCTTTTATAGACAGGGATTATAATTGGTGTCCCCCTGACTTGCTCATCTCAAAATTGGGTGCGCAATTGACTGTCCCCCTTTATGA
>NW_007157333.1:0-683 GCF_000164805.1 Carlito syrichta | reverse complement strand
TGGGTCTGCCAGTGACTGGCACCCTCTGCAATTGGTGCCCAATTGAATGACCCTCCACTGTTATGGGTGTCCCCAGTTACTGGCCTCCCCTGTGATGTGAGCCATGGTGACTTTATCTCCCCATCGTGGTTGTCCTAGTAACTCTCCTCTCCAATAGATGACAGGGCCCTTCTCTTTTTTTCATAATCAATATTTTTTTTTTTTGGAGTTGGAGTCTCACTCTGTCGCCCAGACTGGAGTGCAGTGGCCGCTCCCGGCCACCGCAGCCTCGGCCTGCTGGGCTCCGGCGATCCTTCCGCCTCAGCCTTCCGAGTAGCCGGAATTACAGGCATGCGCTACCACGCCCAGCTGATTTTTTGATTTATTGTAGAGATGAGGTCTCGCTGCCCAGGCGGGTCTCGAACGCGCGGGCTCAGGCAATCCACTCACCTCAGCCTCCCAAAGGCGCGGGATTACAGGCTGAGCCACCGAGCCCGGCTGTATAATCAATGTTTTTTATTATGGTTTTGTGGAGTACAGTTAAGGGTTAGGGGTACAATTACGTTTCATTCAGGCGCCAAGTTGATAAGAGGTGTTTCCCCATTCCCAGACAGATATTTGCTACTGTTAATCCCATCTCCCTCCCCCGCATAGTTTCCCAGTACCGTCAGTCATTTTCTTATAGTATTACATTTGGATGTTCA
>NW_007157332.1:0-4290 GCF_000164805.1 Carlito syrichta | reverse complement strand
CATCACTGATGAGGGTCGTTCAATGGGAAAACCCATTACAAGAAGGGTTTGCCACTGTAACACCAATTATGAAAGAGGCCCACTTATGAGGACACACACTATATAGAAGGGTTAGTCACTAGTGCACCTTTTACTGAGGAGGGTCAGTCAATGGGAAACTAATCAGGAATTAGAATTAACTACTGGGGCTTCCATAATGGAGAAAGCCTAGTTACTGGAGCACCCATTTCATAGGGCAGTGATCATAGAAGGAAGTTAGTCACTGTGGCACACATCACAAGGAGGATCAGTCACTGGTGCAATTTTCAGGATCGCCAGTCACTGAGGTACCACATATAGAGAAGGACTAGGAAAAAATTCACACATCACAGAAGAGGGTTATTCACTGGGAAATGCATCACAAAAGAATGCTGGCTACTATGGCTTCATCTCAAATGAGTGCTTCTCATGGTGGTACACAAAACAACGGAGTGCTTGTCACTAGGGCATACATTATGGAAGAGGACCAGTCATTGGACAACCTTCTCACAAGAGGGCTTGTCACTTAGAGAACCATTTTGGTGGAGATCCAGACACTGAAACAAACATCACAGAAGAAGACTAGCCACTGGAGCACTCATCAGAGAGGAAGTGTTGTCAGGCACCCATCACAGAAGAGAATCGCTGAGATAGTCATCGCAGAAGAAGGTCAGTCATCACAAATGGGGACATTCACTAGGTTACCCATCACAGACTAGGTGTAGTTACTGGCACATATAGCAGAGGAATGCCCGTCACTAATACAGCCATAACAGAAGAGGGTCACTCAATGGTGAACCCATCACATAGACCTGTCTGTTCTGGTGGGACCCATCATAAAGGAGGTTCAGTTCCTTGGAAACCCAACACTGAGCAGGACTAGGCCCTGATCACAGAGGAAGCCTAGTAACAGAAGTACCCATGATATTGGGTGCTCTGGGACACCCTTCATACAGGAGGTCAATCACAGATGTACCCCTCATATATAAGGGCTGGTCACTGGTGCACCGATAGCAGAAGAGAATCAGTCACTGGAGGTTTAACCCCAAAAGCAGGTCACTCAGTAGGGCACTAAACACAGGGATAGTCAGTCACTGAGCCATCCATCACAGAGGAATATCAGTCATTGGAACCTCTGTCACAGAAGAGGACCAGTCACTATGACACCCACCACAGCAAAGAATTAGACACTTGGCACACAAAGCACAAGTGTGACGGTAACTGGAGTACCCATAACAGAGAAAGACCTGTCACTTTTGGACCCATCATAGAAGCAGACCAATCTTGTGTTTTCCCTCACAGAGAAGGACTACTTACATGGGCATCCATTAAATCAGAGGGCCAGGGACTGGATCATATATCACAGAGAAGGGCTATTTATTGGGGCACCCAATCTGGAGGAGGGCCAGTCAAAGAGGCATCAATCACAAAGGAGCCCCAGTAAATGGAGTACCTGCTATGAAGGCAGCCTAATCACTGGGGCACCCTTCACCAAGGAGGTTCGGTCACTGGGGCACCCATATTGGAGGAGGCCCAGGAACTGGGGAACCTATCTCAGAGGAAGAATAGTTTCTGGTTCACCAATTTGGAGGAGGTTGTTACTAGGACACAATTAACAGAGGAGGGTTAGTCACTGTCATACTCATCATACATAAGGAATGTCACTGGTACACCAATCACAGAGTAGATCTTGTAACTAAGGCACCTGAATGGAAGAAGTCCAATTTCCAAGTCTCCCATCACAGAGGAGTGACATTCACTGGGGCATTCATCATATATGAATACCAGATACTGGGGTACCAATCACAGAAAAGTGTCTGTCACTGGGGGCACGCATCACAAAATAGTGCCAGTCACTGGAATACCCATTATGGAGGAGGTCCAGTCACTGGGGCAACTAATACAGGGGAGAGCCAGTCACTGGGACACTCATTATAGGGGAGACTCAGTCAGTGGGGCAGCCCTCATGGAGGAGCACTTGTCACTAAGGAACACATTATGGATAATGACTAATCACCGGACTCCCATCATAGAAGAGGGCCAAAACTGGACACGCAAAAAAAAGGAGGGAAAGTCACTGGAGCAGCCATTATAGAGGAGAACCTCAATCAAAGTATGTTTAATCACAGGGTCACCTCACACAGAAAAGGGGCAGCCACTGGGGCACCAAAAACAGAATAGGGTCATGTATTATGGAATCCACCATAGAGACAAGCTAGTCTCAGCAACATGACTCAAAGAGGAAGGCTGGTGGTTGGGAAACAATCCAAGAGGAGGAAAGACAATAAGGCACCCATCACAGAGAGTACCAGACTCAGTACACCTATGACAGAAATGGGCTACTCACTGAGGCACAAATCACAGAGGAGCGTCAGTAACTGTAGTACCTGTTACAAAAGAGGATCAATCACTGTGGCACCCATACAGAGGAGGATCAGTCAGCAGAGCACACAACACAGAGTAGGGAATGAATGTCTCTGGAACATTCATTTTGAGGAAGGTTGGACACTATGCCGCCAATGACAGATGTGGTCTAGTCCCTGGAGCACCCATTATGAAGAAGGCTCAGTTACTGGGACATCCATCACAGAAGAGGCCTAGTTCCTGGGGCACCAATTTGAAAGAGGACAAGTCACTAGGGAATCAATCACAGAGGAGGCCCAGTAAATGAAGCACTTATCATTAAGGAGGGACAATCACTGAAGCATTTATCACAGAGGGGGGAAAATCACTGAAACCTTCCTTATGGATGAGGCCCAGATACTGGGGCACACATCACAGAAAATAACTACTCACTGGTATATCTATTTTGGAATAGGTTCATTTACTAGAACACCCACCACAGAAGAGGGCTAGTCACTGTTGTACACATCAGACAGGATGGTCGTTCATTATGGCACATATCGCAGAAGAGATCCAGTCACTGGGAGGCCCATTATGGTGGAGGCCAAGGCACTAAGACCTTCATCATGAGAAGGGTTATTCACTTGGGCATATATATGGAGGAAAGACCTGAAACTGAGATATTCATCAGAGAGAAGGGCTAGTCACCTAGGGACCCATTTTGGCGGAGGCCCAGTCTGTAGGATACCCATAGTAAAAGACTTGCTACTGCAGCACCCATCACAAAGGATGGGTAGTCATTGGGTTCACAATCAGAGAAGATGTCCAGTTACTGGACACCCATAATGGAGGAGGGCTTGTCATTGGGACACAGATTATGGAGAAGGCCAAGTTACTGAAATTCCCATCATAGAAGATACTCAATGGAACACTTATTAAGGAGGTGGCCCAGAAACTGGTACCCCCATCAGAGAGGAGGGCAAGTCACTCAGCCACCTATTTGAAGGAAGGTTCAGTTGCTAGAACAGTCATCATAGAAGAGTACTTGTTACTGCAGCATCCATCACAGAGGATGGGCAGTCATTGGGCAGCATACACAGAAGAGGCACAGTCACTGGTGCATAAATTATGGAGAAGACCCAGTCCCTGGTGCACCTATAACAGAGGAAGGTAAGTCTCTGTGTCAACCTTTATGGAGGACAAATCACTGGGAATCAATCACAGTGAAAGCTCACAGACTGAACCACCAAAAATGAAGAAGGACCGGTTATTAAGGAACCAACATGGAGGAGGCCATGACACAGGGTAACCAATAACACAGGAAGACCAGGCCCTGGGACACCCATCACAGAGTAGGGAGATTCCTTGGGGCCTCCATTTTGAGTAGATCAGTAATTGCACACCAATGACAAAGGATAGCTAGTCACTGGGGCATCGATGATGAAAGAGTGCCAGTCACTGGGATACCAATAACAGAGGAGGCCCAGTCTTTGGCTACCCATATTGGAGGGGGACCAGTCACTTGGATACTCATTATGAAGGTTGGGCAGTCACTGGGGCAACCACCACTTATGAGATTCAGTTACTGGGGCAACCATCACAGAGGATAACCTGACACTGGGTCACTCATCACAGAGTAGGGCTAGTCAATAGGGCATCCAGCATAGATTAGGGCCAGTCACTGGGGACTTGATCATGGAGAAGGATCAATCACTGGGGCACCCATCTTCAAGGAGTGCTGGTCACTGTGACACATTTTAGAGGAGGGACAGACACTGATGCACTCATCAAATAAGAAGTCTACTCACTGGAGCAACTATCAGAGAGGATAACTTGTCACTGGGGCAACAATCACACAGGAAAGTCTGTCATTGAAGCACCCATTGCAGGGGAGAGTCATTTACTGGGTAGCATCACAAAGGAAAGCCA
>NW_007157331.1:0-613 GCF_000164805.1 Carlito syrichta | reverse complement strand
ACGTTGGGGCACAAGGCAGAACAGCCAATGGATCACCCATTATGTAGGTGTGCCAATCACTGGGTAACCCATCACAAAGGAGGATCAGTTAATTGGACATCCACCACAAATAAAGGCGAGTCACTAGGGCACCCATTTTGGAAGAGAGCCAGTCACAGCGACACACAACACAGAGGTGGGCTAGTCAAAGGTGCTCCCAATATGGAGGAGGTGCAGTAACTGGGACTCATAGCGGTCGAGGGCCAGTCATTTGATATCTTATTAAGAAGGAAGACTTGTTGCCAGCAAAACAAGCATAGAAGAAGGCTAATCACCAATGAATTTTCACAGAAGAGAGCCAGACACTGTGGAATCAAGCACAGTGGAGAACCATCAATGAGCACTCATCAAAGAGGAGAGTCAGTCACTAGGGCACCCATAAAAGACTGGGTCATTCACTGATACACCCATAACAGTGGAGGGATTGTCATTTGGGTAAACAACACAGGAGATACACATGATAAACGAGACCCAGTTACTGAGGAATCCATCACAAAGAAGATCCAGTCACTGAGACATACATCACAGAAAGCCAGTCACTGATGAACTGATCTCATAGGAGAGCCAGTCACTG
>NW_007157330.1:0-680 GCF_000164805.1 Carlito syrichta | reverse complement strand
GTATCTCAGGCTCCATCCAGGACGTCATCTGGAGATGTTCATGCTGTGGGCCCAAAGCAAAGCTGGCATTCCTCCCCTTTGCAGATTCCTCCATATAGCAAGCCTTGGTTTTCAGCAGCTTGTGGGGGTGGCCTGGGCTCTGAAAGTATCCCTGGGCATCTCGCTGTCCACCTGCCCAGGTGGTGGCATGTCCTGGCTGATGCAAAACCCATCGAACCTCTGATGGTAGCACCTGCCTCTTGTCGAGGTGATTGGAGCTTCTTCATTATTTTAGTAATTGGTTTCTGGACTTCTGTGTCTTGACAGCGTTTTTGGCCACTTTCAACTCCAGGAACAGCTCCGTGCCTGGTAGACACCCAGCTCAGCAGTTTAAAAGCACTGGAGTGCACTTTCCCACAGAACTGATGGCGTTGGCAGGAATGGCGGCTGAGTCCATCAAAGTTATCAAGTGCCCAGGCCCAGGCCTGCTCTTGGTTCAGGCCCGGTGGCATGTAGGGCGCCAGACATGCCTGCCTCCAAGACCACTCTTCCAAGGCTGATGGATGAAATTCCATAGCTTCAGCCTCCTAGGCTTGACCAGGCCAAGCCAAGTTAGCTAATCTAGGGAAAGGGCAGATGACCCCAGTCCCGTTGCTGACTTGCCTTCTTATAGAGCACTCTGTCTTGTATAGGAAGTGAGG
>NW_007157329.1:0-457 GCF_000164805.1 Carlito syrichta | reverse complement strand
TAGGGCAGCCATCGGGTACAGAGCAAACAAGGCAATCCGGCAGCACCATGGCCAGCCCAAGTGCCAGTCGCCCTGTATGCCACCTTCAGTCGAGGGTGGCCCCTTCCTATCCGTATAACTCCATCATCCCCCACCCATGGGGAAATTTCACTGGGGAGAAATGGATGCCCATTGTTATTCACATGGGATGTGTCTTCTTTGTCGCCAGAGTCTCCGTTGGTGGGGTTGAGGTGCGTCGGCACAATTGTGGCTCCTGGGTCCTCAAACTGTGGGGCTCAGGCGGTATTCCTGCCTCACTCCCTGAGCAGCCAGGACTCTGGGGGCCATGATGCCTGACTCGATTTTGGGGACCTCTCACCCACAGGAGGTCTGGCCAGGTCATCTGTGCTGATCTGCGACCCCTGGTCTCAGGCAGCCTCTTGCCTTGGCCTCCCATGGCAGGAGCTGATGGCCATTA
>NW_007157328.1:0-767 GCF_000164805.1 Carlito syrichta | reverse complement strand
TAATTTTGCATTTCTACTAGAAATATTTAGGCTCTAGGACCTACCATGCTCACTAACACTGGTGCTATGATTAATTCTTTTTATTTGAGCCATTCTAAAAAAGTGGGATTGTGGCACACTGTCATGGGATGGAGGGGGAGGGCATATAACAACACAAAGCATACATGGTTTTAAACCAGGGTAAGTGAGGATCAGATGTAGTCCCAAAATTCACCTGCATGTAGATAACTTTTGTATCTAATACTGACTTGTACCACACATCTATATAACAAAAAATTACAAAAACTCAAAAAATAAAAATATATAGTGATATCTTATGTGGTCTTCAAATGAATTCTTCCAATAGTAAGTTATGTTGACATTCTTCTTATACCGCTGATATCCTCTTTGATGGATGGTATGTACACTGTGTACAACTTTTGCCTGAATCATATATTGCTTCTTATATTCAATGTTTTCTTTTGAGGATTCTTACATATTCAAGTTTTTTATGGTAATATAATTTATAAAGAATTTATTAGCTCTGAAGCTTGTCATACATTTTGTTGATGGTCATTTTAGAAGAAAAAAACATTTTTAATTTAGTGAAGTTTAACTTCTTATTTTATTTTATCACATGATTTCATTTTCATGATCACTGCTAGATTTTTCATGTTGTCATGTTTTATAATACAGTTGAATGCCTTCATTTTCCTGTTATCTCATAGGACTGACTTGCTCACTCCTTTGCATCACATTGACTCACTCTGTTTGCTTGTTTGTTTTTT
>NW_007157327.1:0-1018 GCF_000164805.1 Carlito syrichta | reverse complement strand
TAAATCAAAAAGCAAACAACAGTGAACCAAACAAACAGTAAAAACAATAAAATAACACATCAAAATAAGAAACCAGACTGACTGAGGTCTTTCCTGAATGTCTAAAGTTTCCTCAGTTCTGATCTCTAACCCTTCCCCTCTGCTCTAATTTCAGGCAGATAGGGTTACTCATAGCTTGGCTTAGTTGCCTTGGCTTGCTGCCTGATAGATCTGCCACACAGAACCTAGTTGTCTGTGTCTGATTCAGTGAGGGGAGGGGGTTCTGTCTCATGATTTAGTGAGGTTTCCTTAGGCAACAAGGTGGAAACTGCAAGGAGATAAGCGGTGCAATGCAAATCTCTGCCTGGAAAATGACAGTTTGGGCAGCACCTCTCTAGGCATGGATTTCTCTTGACTTTCCCCAAAGTTCTCTCTTTCTACTTGTCCGGGGTCCCAGTTGATCTGCTGTAATGAGCGATGATGGTGTGTGTCTGGAATCAGGCAATGGGAACCAGCTAGATAACTGAATCCTGCAGTTTGGTGTGCCGCAGGTGGCGTGGAGTCGAAGAGGGAGCTGGAAATTCCCCAGGGCCAGAGCCAAGAGCCACAGAGGTGACAGCTACTCAGCACCTGGTAGAAACCACAGCAGCAATCCCTTGCGGAGCCTATAGTGCTTTGGCTGCAGTTTGCTGCATGGACCAGCTATAGCAGCCACCCCCCATGGAAGCAGCGACTGCTGGGGTGCATGGAACTGCCTTCAGGAGCCACTTTTTGTCTAGATCTTCACAGTTTGATTTTTACCATCATTATCTTGCCAAGCGTCTTCTCGATAGGATATTATTAACAGAGTCTTTTTGCCACATTTTCAATTTGCAGGAGGTATAGTAAGCAATTCTGTGCCAAGACCCAAAACAAGCTGGATTACAAAAACAAGAAGTATAATTAGCAACCAGTGGACTTGAGTCTCATGGTTTGGATGTACATGGAAATGTGACTTTGAGAGGTTTCTTGAAATCCTTGGTTGCAGTCCAGGGACTGA
>NW_007157326.1:0-795 GCF_000164805.1 Carlito syrichta | reverse complement strand
GGGAGAGAATGCTGTTTCCAGACTCTGCCTCACCACTGTAATGGAAGAGACTGCTGGGCCCCAGGCTTTGCCCCAAACACAGCAGGGCTTGGCCAGACATTGGCAGCAAAGGCTGGGGAGGTAGCCCTGAGGCAGAGTCCCACCCAAAAGATGAAAGAGACACCCTGCTACCATCTTGAAAATGAGACAGGAATGAGTTCTGACTTGCTTACCATTGAGCAACAGACCTGATTTCTGTGACTGGTGGATCAACTACTTAGTGGTTGATCATGACCCAGAAGGAATATCCTGAAAGCACAAACTTTGGAGAGACCTGACGAGTGCTGAGTCTCAGGGGCCCCACCCCTACCCTGATTCAGTCTTGGGGCAAAGATTGTGGTCAGAAAGGGATAAGGAAGATCTCCAAATAGATCCGTGGTTAGTCTGGACCTGACTCAAACCACCCTCCTCTCCAGCAATCCCCTGAACGTCACAGTCACAAGGATGGGGCATGACTAAGAGGGACAAACCCAGGCGGAGCCTGGACGTCAGTTGCAATAGGATAACTCAATTCCAGGATAGGTATGACTGGGACTTTCCCCTTAAGCACAAACCTGGGGAAGAGACAATTCCACACTTCCTTGCTGTAGGGGATCCAAGGACCATGTGAGAGGGGGAGGGTAGGACTGGAGACCCACCGACTCCAACTGTCCCTCCTCCTTTCCTGCACCAGACACTGGAGAGAGAGTGAAAGAGGTGTAAGCTCTGCAGGAGATAGTAGAGAAGCAGACGAGAGGAGCAATTATAAAACCTACC
>NW_007157325.1:0-741 GCF_000164805.1 Carlito syrichta | reverse complement strand
GTATAAAAATATAAATATATTTTTAATAGTTATGATAGAAAACAGATTTTTTTAAAAACCTTTATTGTCTACTATGTGAGAGACGCTTCTAGATTAGTGCTAAAAAACTCTCTGTGGGAGCCAAATCTATTTTACAGATGAAGAATCTGTCTCCAAAGGCACTGAACAGAAACTCCAATCCAAAAGTTCCAACAGTCAATAAGACAGAGCACAGAGACTGTCCATGCTTGTGTTTTAAAAAAAAAGTCTCCCCTAAAGTGTATCAAACAGCACATAAATCGCTTATAAGAAGATTTACATTTATATGGAAATTTACTTTTTTTTTTTGCCAAAAGTGCAAAGATGCGTTCTAAGAATTGTCACAAAGTCCCAAGACTCTTGTCACATAACAAGACTTCCTTAAAGCCTTGCTATTTCAAATGTGATCAGCAGATCAGCAACCTTACCATTACCTGGAAACTCGTGAGAAATGCAGACGACTAGTTTCCCTCCCAATGGCTGTTCTTAGCCAAGGAGATGAGAAATTCTTAGCCAAGGAGATGAGAAAGAGAAGAATAAAACTGAACATTTTAAAGGACATGAAAAACTCTGGTGGAAAATATTCTAATGTATCTTTCTCGTCACGGTCTCCTCTCTTTCCACCCAACACCCCTCATTCTGCCCAACAGACTTACCAGCTATGGAAAAAAGAAGGATTGTAAACAGCATCCCAAACGCTGAAGCCATCTTCCAAGGAGAGCC
>NW_007157324.1:0-701 GCF_000164805.1 Carlito syrichta | reverse complement strand
GATGAAGATTGTGTTATTTAATTTTGAAATTTGAGGCAAATTCAGAAATAAAGAGTAAATAATAATCTTTTTAAACAACTTTATTTTTTAAGAATAAGACAATATGGAGTCATTATTTTTCTGAAAAAAAATTGTAGTTGTGATTATCACTGCAGTAGAATCTTGATAATATAATTGCCAAGAATGTTAATGGAAACAATAGACAATACAGTAACAGTTCAAGAATGTGCAGTGTAATGAAAGTGTGATGATAAATCATCATAAAAATGAAGTCTTATTTTAAAAATACCATATACAAACATACTATATTTGAAGTAAACTTAATTATTAAATTGAAATAGAGATCAAATATATTTTTCAAAAGATATTTTAAAAAGTACATCTTAAAACATTAGAAACTGTAGGTAATTTGGATTTGAGAATGGAGAACTTTATAATGATAAATAATATATTAATATATTTTAAAAGGAAGTACGCAATATACAAGTTTTAAAATTATGAATGTTAATATGCATTTACCTATTTAAAGAGCAAATATATCATTGAAAATTTTTTCCAAAAAATTAAACAATGAAATGTTTAATGCCTTGATATGTGTCTATGTATAGGAAAAGAGAACCAGAGAAATGGTAGAGACAATATAACACTGAGAAAAACAAAACAAATGCCCGTTACAAAAATGAGCAAATGATAGGAGCTAA
>NW_007157323.1:0-485 GCF_000164805.1 Carlito syrichta | reverse complement strand
ATATAGCTAAGGAGTTGCTCATCTAAGGCTAGATTTTATGAACAGGAATTCAAAACTGACCAAGAAATTTAGAGATTAATCAGAGATTAAAATGTGCATATAAACCGGGCTCAGTGGCTCAACCTGTAATCCTGCGCCTTTGGGAGGCTGAGGTGAGTGGATTGCCTGAACTCGCAGGTTCGAGACCCGCCTGGGCAGCAAGACCTCATCTCTACAATAAATCAAAAAAACATCAGCCAGGCGTGGTAGCGCATGCCTGTAATTCCAGCTACTTGGAAGGCTGAGGCAGAAGGATCGCCGGAGCTCAGCAGGTCAAGGCTGCGGTGACCGGGAGCGGCCACTGCACTCCAGTCTGGGCGACAGAGTGAGACTCCAACTCAAAAAAAAAAAAAAAAAAAGGCATGAAGAGTTCAAAGAAGTTTGTCTAATATAAAAGCCTAAGCAAAATGAGGAGACTATGATAGGAGATCTCAAGGAGTAGGGGG
>NW_007157322.1:0-2014 GCF_000164805.1 Carlito syrichta | reverse complement strand
AATCTGTTAGCATCTGTGGCAAAATAAACTTTAATTAGGTAGCTAGCTCTAAATAACTAACTAAAATCTCTAATTAATAGAATAATAAATTAGAAAGCCAAATATTATGGTAAACATCCAACTGTGTGATACAGTGAGCTCTTGAAATGAAGAGTCAGAGTGTCCTGGAGTTGACAGAAGTTGCATTTGTATGATGGAAATTTAGCTGAATTTAAAAGAATGGGAGGTATTTGAATTAACAGCGCTATGAAAGAAAGTACAATGTCAGGTGATTGAGAACAATTATTTTCAAATGCTTTTTCTCTTTCATAGAACTTTTTCTTCAAGTGAACTATGACTTGAAAACTTAATATATCACAGCTTTAAGGCAGAACACTTATGGTTGAAGGGAGGAGAGAAACGGGCTCCAGAGTTCTGTTAATATGTCCTCCTGGGTCAATAATTAAGCAGGTTCAAAATCATTCCTTTGTACACACACACACACACACACACACACACACACACACACACACACACACAGTAGCTTCTTTGAGTATTAATATATAAGTTCCATAATAAAATTTTCAATAACTCAAGCTTGAACCAGAGTCCAAGTAATAAGGGGGAAGAAACAAAGAGATAATTAGGGAGCAGTTATACAAAAGAAATAAAATTGATTGACTAGGACACTGCGAAGAGGACAAAGGAGGAGAATGAGATATTGAAATAAGAAGTCCATATATTAGGAAGAAAAATAATTTGTACAAGGTAGAAAAGTCAGGAGAATAAAGTATATTTGTTTCTTTGGTTAAGTATGTGTATGTTTTATTTGGTTTCCCTCTTTCAATATGTCACTGTGCTGAGGTGGTTTTAAAGCATGAGTATAAGGACCAGATTTATTCTGCTTGTGTCTATCTTTTCTGAAAATTTGGAGCCTACTAATAGGCATGTGATGTGCTTCAAGTTTCCCTTCCCAGATAGCTCAGCCCTGCATCATTTACAGGGTCTCAGGAGCTAGAGATAGAATGATGAGAGAAGACGCAATCCAAGCCTTCAAAAAAGTTCCAAATTTTGTTGAGGAGGCAGACATATTTAGATTAATAAACAAATATAAAATTAAAACTGGGTTAAATTGTGGGAAAACATGGCACCTCTTAGCAGGAGAACGTATATCAGCTCTGATCTAGTCAGGAAAAGTGTCCATGAGGCAATGACATTAAAGCTGAGTAAGAGTTAAATGGGAGGAGAAATGGGACTGAGAGTTGGGAGAACATTTCAAGTAGAGGAAAAGACATGTGCAAAGACACTAGAAAGACACAAAGCCAAAATGTCTGTAACATACAGACTGAAAGTTAACAGAGAACTCTGGAGAGGAATGCATGAAGCAGACCCTAAGAGCTCTTTTTTTAAAAGATCATTGGATGGCTTTGACAGAAGAAGGGAGAGTCACATAATTGTAATTGGGTCTTGGAAAGATGATTCATGTTACCTCATGGAGATCTTATTGGAGACTGACCAGATAAAATGTGGGCAGATGAGTAGCTATTGCAGAGAAAGTTCCTGGAATCTTTGACCAGGGTGGTTGCCCTGAAGATATATAGAAGAAAATCAAGATTCAAGAGATAGTTAGGTAAAACAGATTGGAACTGGTAATGAGGTTAAAGAGACCAATCATATATTAATGATTTTAATGGTATTTAATAGCTTTTAACACCACATCCATCATTATTGCAAAAATCACTTACTCAATTTAATGTTTGCCCTTCAATTTTATTTATGTTGCTTTGGATATGGGAAATTTTTAATGTTAATGTACTATTATAATATATTGTCCTTTCTTCTATGTTTTTGTTTGTATTTTTATTATTGCTTTAAAAGGACTTCCCTACATGATTAGAAAAGTTAAATATTTACCTACTTTTTCTCCATCCTTTTAAGGTTTTTTTTTTTTTACTATTATAGGGAAGGGTGCTAGTAGTAGGATTTAGGTCTTTTATATGTATGAGATAAATGTATACAAATATGTACATACATA
>NW_007157321.1:0-819 GCF_000164805.1 Carlito syrichta | reverse complement strand
ATTCATACCAACTGTCAGGTGAGAGAGAGAGACACAGGGCTGGGAAGAAGTGAAAAAAGACAGGCAAGAAAGATTCCCTAAAGAATACTGATGGCTAAACAGAGACAGGCCAAAAAAATCAAGAAACAGTCTAAGTCAGAAGGTAAACACCAAACGTAATCTAGACCAACAGTTTCAATGATAAAATCATAAGTCAAAATAAGCGATCAGACTAGAGTCACTTTTGTGATCTCCGATTCCAGCCTCTCCCTTTTGTTTTTCGTTGCAGCATAGGGGTGGGGCTTTGTCTCCTGTTTCTCACTGTTGCCTTAGGAGTTGAGGTAAAGTTTGTTGCTAGGTGGGCGGGGCAATGGAAGTCTCTGCCTGGAGATTGGCGAGGCAGTTTAAGCAGATCTGTTTTTCTCCGCTTGTCTGGGTCCTCTGGCTTGGGTCTCACGCTGAGTGCCTCAGCCAGGGTGGACTCGGAGTTCCAGAGCTCCAAAGTTCCAAAAGGCAGGCTGTAAATGGCGAGAGTGGTGCTGGGGCCCTACAGAGTACTTCAGCCAGTAATGGAACCGGTGTCTCTGAGGGGCGGGCACTCAGAGCCTCCCTGTGCGGCCGGCGGTGCCGGGTGCCGGGCCGGGGAGAGAGCTGGAGGGAGCAGGGACCCAAAACTTCCCCGCACGCTGCAATACCTGGTCTTAGGAAATGAGGTAAAGTTTGTTCATAGGTGGGCAGGACAATGAAAGTCTCTGCCTGGAGAATGACAAGGCAGTTTAAGCAGATCTGTTTTCTCTGCTTGTCTGGGTCCTCTGTTTGGGGTCTCACGCTGAATGCCTC
>NW_007157320.1:0-1086 GCF_000164805.1 Carlito syrichta | reverse complement strand
CAATGGAAGTCTCTTCCTGGAGAATGACAAGGCAGTTTAAGCAGATCTGTTTTCTCTGCTTGTCTGGGTCCTCTGATTTGGGGTCTCACGCTGAGTGCCTCAGCCAGGGTGGACCCGGAGTTCCAGAGCTCCAAAGTTCCAAAGGGCAGGCTCTAGACAGCGAGAGTGGCGCTGGGACCCAACAGAGGACTTCAGCCAGAAATGGAACCAGCGTCTCTGAGGGGCGGGTGCCCAGAGCCTCCCTGTGTGACCGGCGGCTTGATGCCGGGTGCCCGGGCTGGAGACAATGCAGCTGGGGAGGGATCTGGAGGGGGCTGGGACCGGAGACTTCCACACACGAGTAGAACGGCAGCAGTGGGGCGGGGGCGCAATATCTGGCCTTGCGTGGGACTGAAGTTCCCGGGCCTGCCCCCAGCGCGGTTGGTGGTGGGCTGGGGGATGGGGGTAGCGAAGTGATAGCCTTTTTGGGAACTCACGTTCAGAGAATCTCACAAGTTCACCTATGCCGTCGCCATCTTGCCCCGTCTCCCGTTTTTGTTTCTTTATGGCCTTCCCTAAGAAGTCTTGACTTACCTCGATTGTGGAAATATTTTTAAAATATTTTATTCTGGAAGATTTCTAGTTTAACTATAATGTTAAAATTTAAAATCCGTTTGAACTAATATTTGTGATTGGTGTGAGGTATGGATCAAGGTACTTTGTTTTCTATATTGATATCCAGTTGCTATAGCATCTGTTGTTGAAGATTTTTCTTTTCCCCTTGGACTGTTTTGTTGATTACAGATATGTGTATCTGTATCTGGACCCTTTTCTGTTGTGATATTTGTTTAACCTTTAACTAGGTCCTCACATTCTTGATTACTAACTCTAGAATCAGGTAATGTACATTCTTCAGATTTGTTCTACCTTTCAAGATTGTTTTGGGTATTCTAAGTCATTTTCATTTTCGTTTAAGTTTTCATGTAAATTTTAAAAAACAAACTTGCTGCAATTTAGATTAGAATTACATCCATTTGATAGAACAATTTGTGGATAATTTACATTTTAATAATACTGAGTTTTCCAATTCATGAACATAATATATCT
>NW_007157319.1:0-857 GCF_000164805.1 Carlito syrichta | reverse complement strand
ACAATGATATTTTCAGTCCAATGTCCCAAATTACAGTTCTTGAAATGTTTCAAGAAAGTTTCTTTAAGTGTATATTTCTTTATGTGTCAGGAATATTCTCATCTTAGGTTCTCATGTCCTTCAGAGTCCTGTGATCGCCTCCCTTGTCCAGATGTCCTCGTTACTTTTCTCTTATCTTGCAGTGCTTGTTTCTAAAGAGAACTCAAAAGAGGTTTTTAGTAATGTTTCCCAGGCCCCTCAAGGTTACTTTCTGTTTTAGCTGATCTGTCATAAAAGTATCTGATTATTATATTATGAGTTCAGTGAAAACCTACTCTATAAATGTTAACTTAGAGTTTTAACTATAGAATTAAGTAGAAACCTTAATATTAATCCTTATCTTAAGTTAGTGAAAGTAGTGTTATAAATCACCTACATAACTCCTAGATAAGTGTTAGAACTTATAATGAATTTATAATAAACTTACTATAAACTTGTGCTTTTAAAAATCCTTATGTCTAAACACTAAACTGCATAATCCTAAATCAAATAAGGAGTGGATATACTTATATCATTTATTACTTAAGCAATATCTAGTAACTTATAACTAAGTGAAAGAAAGCATTCTTGATGTGCTTCAGAGTTTAACCCTTGCATATGTTAGTAAAGGCCAAGTGGCATAGTAGGAAAAATGGAAAAATAAACCATGATATTTCCAGTTTAGCTGTGATTCTTTGCATAAACATGCCATCTTCTTCTTCCATGACTGCACAGAATTTCTTCAGCTGTATCAACAGCAAAGATGGAAGACAGAAGGGCCTCAGCTGCCCAGACTCGCTTTGTGGCTGGGGGTTCTCAGCGCACCTGGAATTTGTCAT
>NW_007157318.1:0-735 GCF_000164805.1 Carlito syrichta | reverse complement strand
AATGTAATCTTTTTTTTTTTTGAGTCAGTCTCACTTTGTCACTCAAGTTGGAGTGCAATGGCCTGATCACAACTACCACAGCTTTGACCTGCTAAGCTCAGGAAATCTTCCTGCCTCAGTCTGCCAAGCATCTGAGAACACAGGTATGGACCACCACACCTACCTAATTTTTCTGACTTATTGTAGTGTTGAGGTCTTGCCATGCTGCCCTGGACGGTATCTAACTCCTGGACTTAGGTAATCCTCTTGCCTCTGACTCCCAAAGGGCTGGAATTGCAAGTGTTAGCCTCTGCACCATTTCTAGACTTGCTTTATTCTCTATAAGAATCTTTGGGATGTGGGCATGAGAGGTGGACAATGAGAACAAAGAAGAATGGTGTGCCAGGCAGAGAGGAAATTAGAGATTGTAAGGGCCCGAAATCACAATCTATTAGAAAATGAGTGCACTAAGGAAAGAAGGAACATTGAAACCAAATGAGTGTGTTTTCCTCAAGATGATTATTATAGCATACAGGATTTAAGATTAGTAATTGACCCATGATCTCTGTTGTGATTTTTTAAATTTAATTTTCAAGTATCTTTGAAGGGCCTCCTAGTTCAGTCTGGCAACTGCTGGCAGAAGCACATGTGTTAGATCATTGGGTCCCACGATCATGTTCCCATAACACTTTCCTGTTCTGCCAAGTGTGTCCCTTGGAAAAGTGGTGTTTGTCAGGATCCCACACCAGTAGATCG
>NW_007157317.1:0-826 GCF_000164805.1 Carlito syrichta | reverse complement strand
AGTCATTGGGGGAGTTGGGTCCTCAAAGGTGCTGTGCTTGGGTGCCCTCACATGTGGGGGGACAGAGAGGGAAGGACTGATGGTGGAAAGTTTGCAGGAGAATGGTTTTTCTTTCTTTCTTTCTTTCTTTCTCTCTTTCTTTCTTTCTTTCTTTCTTTCTTTCTTTCTTTCTTTCTTTCTTTTCTTTTCATTCCTCACTAGGTTGCCCAGGCTGCTCTCAAAGCACACAACCTGGGCCATACTCAAGGCCTGGGCCTCCAAAATTACTGCGATCACATGCTTTACATTTGGTCGACATTCTGGTCTTCCTGCCTGGTCTTGAGCTCTGGGCTGCAGGCGATCCTAGCGACGATGCCTGCTCTCACCCAAGGTTTCCTTGGCTTAGCTTGGGGCTGAGATGGGGGCTAGCTATGGTGTCCAGCCTGGTCTCAGCTCTCAGTCTCCAGCCAACTTCCTGTCTCAGCCTCCCCGAGTGCCAAGGAGACAGGTGTGAGTCGCCCACCCAGCCCCTGCCAAACAGTTTGAGTCACGCAATCCCTTTCCCTTAGGTGGACCCTGAGATGAGCCAGCAGCTTCACAGTGGGGTTCGAGGTGGGTGGAGGTGTGGCTGCCTTGGAGGAGACACACCCCTGCACTAGGTCTTCCCCTGGGGTGGGCTTGGCGTGTGACTCTGGCTTTGATCTCCATAGTACCAGGTCATCTGAAGGGAGCCCGCCTTGCTTTGGGGCCCGGAGAGTGGTGTGAAGGGCTGGCATGGGGGCTTACGCCTGTCACCCTGGCTCTTTGGGAGACAGAGGTGAAAGGTTGGCCTGAGCTCCCTGATTCG
>NW_007157316.1:0-542 GCF_000164805.1 Carlito syrichta | reverse complement strand
TCCCTTAGGTGGACCCTGAGATGAGCCAGCAGCTTCACACTGGGGTTCAAGGTGGGTGGAGGTGTGGCTGCCTTGGAGGAGACACACCCCTGCACCAGGCCTTCCCCTGGGGTGGGCTTGGCGTGTGACTCTGGCTTCGATCTCCATAGTACCAGGTCATCTGAAGGGAGCCCACCTTGCTTTGGGGTCCCGAGAGTGGTGTGAAGGGCTGGCATGGGGGCTTACGCCTGTCACCCTGGCTCTTTGGGAGACAGAGGTGAAAGGTTGGCCTGAGCTCCCTGATTCGAAACCAGCCCAGGTACCTTGGCAAGTCCTCGTCTCTACAAGAAGTCAAAAATATGTGCCATGCGTGGTGGTGCATAACTGTCGTTCATACCACCCTGGAGGTCACGGTGGGAGTTTCACTGAAACCCAGAGGGTGGAGGCCTCAGTGGTCAAGAGTGGGCCCCTGTGTTCCAGCCTGCGTGACAGAGTGGGTCTCCGATTCAAAATATTAATACCTACCACCACCACCACAACCACAGGCAGGGCTCAGGGGCTCA
>NW_007157315.1:0-3746 GCF_000164805.1 Carlito syrichta | reverse complement strand
GCTCCTTGGATGTAAGCCAAAGGAGCCATTCACTGCAGGTGGTTATCAGTCAACACTTGCAATCATGGGCCAGATTAGTTTTTCAACAGAAATATATCACATTATTGAAGGCAACACATATAGTATTTTTCCAAAGCTTCAGGGATGCCAACAAACTTGCATCTAAAAAGAACTCTAAAAGAGTTTCAGAACATAGATGAATTTTAACAGTCCTTATTTTCAAAAGTTAGGATTTAAATGGATTCCCTTTTTTCTCCTTGAGAAAAACATTTAGAAGAAATTATGGTGTTTTTGTTCAGTTTTTGTTTCATCAAAATATTCTGAATACACACATAATTTGGAGCCAGACCCTGTTATAGACACAGGAGATACAGCACTCTGTATGACAGACACAGTTCCTACTCTTGTAGTATTTACATTCTGGTGAAGAAAGGTACAGATAGCATTAAGTGCTGTGAAGAAATAAAGCAAAGTAAAGAGATAGGAAGGATTGGAAGGGAGGTGCAGGGAGCATGGAGTGATTTTGAAGAAAGTAGCTTTTGAATGGATATCTAAACAATGAAAATAAACCAGCAATCTAAGTGTCTGAAGGAACAATTTCAATCATAGGAAAACAAATGATAGCTGTGAGAAAACTTAGAACAACAACCATTATGACAGAAGAGTCAGACTGGCATAAATGAGTGGTGCCAGAATAGTGAAGATGAAGATGAATGAGGAAGCAGGTCCTGAGAGATCATGTAGAGCTCTGTGGGAATGTGGAGGAATCTAGAGTTTACACTATGGAAAATGGGAAGTCCCTGAAGTGTCTCCCACATAGGAATGATGTCATTGATGGGAATGTTGAACTTCCCGATTTCTATAGGGCAGATTTGCTGCAGGAGAGCAGAGTTCACACGGTGCTATCATGGAAGGACTGCAGAAACAGTGGTGCTGATTTCCCTGAAACAGGCAAAGGTGAAAAATACCTCTGTGTTCAGTAGGTAAAGCAGCTCCATCTGGGGAAGTTTTCACTAGAAAGCAGTCGCTACTTTCCACCGGACTCCTGATAAGGTCTCCGTTAAGTGAAACATACTTCCTCAATTCTTACACCTGAGCACATCTCCTCTTCCTATTATTATAGCTAGAGGCAATAACAACATCCTAAGACATGCAGTTTTGCAGGAGTAATCATGCACATACTCTCAGTAGAGAACCTTTCAAATGAGTCAGAAATTACAGCCAATTCTGCAGCAGTGAGACATTGCTCTCTGTGAAAAACTATGTATAGTGCAAGCAAACGGTACTACTGGGGGTGGATACCAAGTGCGCTCCACCTAGAGGAAGCACCTGCACTGATCCCTACTTTTCTACTTGACCCATTAAACATCTATTTGTAAGCAAGAACCAGAAAATGATGTTTGGCATTGCAGTGATGACCAGTTCATCAAAGTTGGAAACTTTAAACCCTGAATGATTTCATAAAATATAATCTTCAAACCGGAGAGAGTTGTACTCACCTGGGGCATTTCTGTGATAGTGAATTAAGTATTATGTAAAAAAGACAATGGACAGAATCACTAACAAGATTGGCATGTTCTTTTCTATTGACCTTCAGAAGAAGATACTTATGACAAGAAAAATATCTTTTCACCTTCTTTATATTTATTTCACTAAACATTACAGAACAAGACCTTTGATGTATGTGTTGAATCAGCCATTTGCTCTTGAGGACAGTAGTCCAGGTCATTTTATCAAAGGGGGGAAATTAAAAGTACATGGGAGAGTACCTCTGGAATGTGACTTTAAGGTTACTAGGTAGATTAAAATATCATTTTCAGTGACTGTGGCAAAAATTGAAAAGCTCTTTTTCCTTTTAAACTTATCAGACTGATAATGCCAAAGTAAGAGCTCAACTTTCCCCTCAATTATAATTAACATGATATGTAAAAAAATGTATGCATAATTCTTCAAGGTTATAAGGATTGATGGATATGCTGACTTCATTGTACTACAGGGATTTAGATCCCAGGATTTGAAGAGATACTACGAGGCCTCTTGGCTAGATGAATGCTCTACTCAGGTTTTTGTTTGCTAGCTGAGTACACAAATAAAAAAATGTGGCATGTCTTCATGAAACCAAAATTAGACACTTTTTCTCATCCTGAAGATGAGTCAAGTTTTATGATGACAAATATGCTTTAAGTGTATCAGCTCTAAATGATTATATTTCCCCAAGTTTGCCAAACTGGATATATCTTGGTTGTTACTCAAAATCAAAGTAGATATAGCTTCGGAAAGATATAGAATGACTTGTTCTGTATAAAATCCAGATAGTAGTAGCTTTATTAGTTCCCTGTGTGAACAGTTTAAATGAGATACAGATTAAGAGTTCTATAGTTAATAAAGTAGTTATCCAATTTTAAACGACTGTGAAAGATAAAAGTTGAAATGGGATCTGGTCAAAGTATGTATGTATAAAAAAAGTATGTAGTTAATAAAATGAGAGAAATGTTATTTACTAATTATAAAATAATTTAAAAGCACTCCTGAAAATTTAAGGCAATTTTCAAATGAAAGACAAGGTTTATTTTTCTTTACTAAATATGTGGGGTAAATAGTCATAATCACTTATTCATGTAGCACTAGGTGTTTAAAAGCATTTTAATATGTGCATGTTTGTATAAGGATGGGAACCAAATTTTCATTCTGACTCTCTTACTTTCTGTATTGTCCATTGAGATAGGACACCACAGGCTGCTCCTCTCCAGAAGCCTCTTTCTAAGACATTTAACCATTTGGATCCCAAGTCTTCCATATTAATTCTGAGTGATTTTGACATGCTGCTCACTGGTACAGCATCTGCAGCTAAGATCAGGGCTCCATAGTCACATTGTCCAGATAGCATCTTGGTTCTCCCTCTTGCTGTGTGATTTTGGGCAAATTATTTGAACTCTTTGTTTTGGTTTCCTCAACTTAAAAATGGAAATAGTAATATTATCCACATTTGATTATAGTTAAGAGGATTTAAATATATGTAATATTGTGTATGCAAAATGCTTGGAACAGTGGTTGATGTATACAATCATTAAAAAAGATGTTCAGTGATGATAGTAGAAGTAAGAGAATTTACAGGCAATCATTAAATACATATCTAAGAAATGATGTACTATTTCAAACTTGAAATGTGCAGGCTGATATTCTCTCTCCAACATTATCATGTAACCTCCAATGCTAAGTGATATATTAATAAACATTGCACACTTATTTGCTCTCTATGGAGGAGATTGATCAAACATGTATATCCCTATTTTTTAGATGAAGCTATAGAAATAGAAGGCAAAATGATAGTTTGTCGACTCAAGTAACTGCGCGGTTCCTTGCCCCCTACTTATTAGGGCAAATAAATACCACCTGAAAGGAACTCCTGTAGACATCCCACCATGAAATTAAAAAGAAAACTTAGCCGTGTGTCTCTCTCTCACCTGATAGTTGGTATGTATATCTGTTTTCCCTCTTGCACTTCTCCCTTTCACTTATTTTGACTTATGATTTTATCATTGTAACTGTTAGTTTAGATCACGTCTGTTGTTGACCTTCTGACCTACACTGTCTCTCGATTTTATTGACCTGTGTCTGTGTAGCTATCAGTACTCCTTAGGCAATCTTTCTTACGTGTCTTTCTTCACTTCTTCCCGATCCTGTGACTGTTTTTCACCTGATAGCTGGTATGTATATCTGTTATCCCTCTCGCACTTCTCTCTTTG
>NW_007157314.1:0-763 GCF_000164805.1 Carlito syrichta | reverse complement strand
CCAGAGACGTAAAAGACCTTTACAAGGAAAACTACAAAACACTGCTCAAAGAAATCAAAGTTGACACAAACAAATGGAAAAATATCCCATGTTCATGGATCAGAAGAATCAACATTGTGAAGATGTCCATCTTACCTAAGGCAATCTACAAATTCAATGCAATACCCATCAAGTTACCAGCAACATTCTTTTCAGACCTAGGAAAAGCAATCCAGGAATTCATATGGAACACAAAAGTCCAAGAATAGCCAGAAAAATCCTCAGCAAAAAAAAAACAAAAAACAAAGCATGTGGTATCACACTACCAGACTTCAAACTTTACTATAAGGCTACAATCATCAAAACAGCTTGGTATTGGTATAGGGACAGGCATATAGATCAATGGAATATAATTGAGATCCCAGAAGCAAAACTTCAATTTCTCAACCAACTCATCTTTGACAAAGCCTCCACCACCTACCACTGGGGAGAGGAGAACCTATTCAGTAAATGGTGCTGGGAAAACTGGCTGACCACATGCAGAAGATTGAAACAGGAACCCTATCTATCCCCATGCACAAAGGTTAATTCCAAATGGATCAGAGACCTAAATGTAAAACCTCAAACCATAAGAACCTTAGAAAATGAAGGAAAAACCCTCATGGAAATCGGAACTGGCATCCAATTCCTGACAAAACCCAAAACCCACAGCTCATAAGAGAAAAATAGATAAGTGGGACCTTATTAAACTGACAAGCTTCTGCAAAGCCAAAGAAATCATCCA
>NW_007157313.1:0-734 GCF_000164805.1 Carlito syrichta | reverse complement strand
GGCTACAAAAAAGTAAATAATTCACATTTTGAGATAAATAACTGTTTTGTAACTGTAATTGAGACAAGTTGGCAGCTAGTGCCTGTCCAAATATATGGGCTGTCTTGAAATACTTGAGGGAGGACTGTCCTAGCTAGTTGTTGGAATTTATTAGTACCAGGGTTTGTTCATGTAAATACAAACAAATTGTAAGATTTAGGGGCTATAAGTATAGTGAAAAATGCATACTTTAGGTCAAGTACAGTAAAGTATTGGGCCACAGATGGAACTGCGCTGAGAAGAGTTTATGGATTTACAACTATTGCTTGTTTAGGGATAACAGCCTCTTTTATAATTTGTAATCCTTGGAAAAGTCTGCAAGAGCCATTTGGCTTTTTGATTGGTAAAATTGGGGGTATTATATGGGGAGTTAGTGGGGATGAGAAACCCAGTGTATAAAAAGTTTTCAATTAGTGGTTCGAGACCTAGTAGATCTTTCTGACTTATAGGCTATTTGGGCTTATTAAGAAAGGAATTTGTATCCTGTAATTGAATAATGGGGGGACTATATAAGACGCTTGTCCTGGTGTTGGCATCTTCCAAACTAAAGAGGATACTACTCGTTGAATATTCAGTGGAAGGGTTTGGATAGGATTCAATGTAGAACTAACAGGGGAATTCAAAGTTAAACAAAAGGCATCCCAAAAATACAGTGATGATGCCCAAAGGCACCAAAATACAGGGTAAAGAATAAT
>NW_007157312.1:0-950 GCF_000164805.1 Carlito syrichta | reverse complement strand
GGAAGGGGCAGCTAATTCATCAGGGTTGGTAGCCTCTGAGGAACCTGTAGGCAATGGGGTCTGGGGATCCAACACAAAAATGCATCAGGAATAAAGAATATCTGGGTAGCGAGCTGACCTATAAAAGACCTGAATATATGGAATCTCAAATTATTTGTTATTTTAAGTACAAATTAAGCTGTAGAAGGGCATTAGGAGGTAGGGAGTCACTCTCTGCCCAGGTGTCATCATCCCCCAGCTTATATTGTGGCCAAGCAGTTTTGCAGTAAAATATTAAAAACTTTGGGTGAATATCCTCACTGAGTTCTAAAACTTTAAGGTGTTTTTAGAGGCATGCCAGTGGAGTATCTTTCTTCACAACCGATTGAGCATTTTCCATGGTACCTCTAAAAGGAAACAGGGATACAATTGGGTTGGGAAAATGGTTTCATAGATTTCCTTCGGAATCTTAGCCCATCTATATCCCCCACTGGGCATTCCCAACAGGTTCAAAGGAAACAACACAAAGGATGCAGATCCTGAGGGAGAGTGCATCCTCCCATCCCTCGGCTCACCAAATCTCGTGAAGTGCTATGCTCCACCATGTCTTGGAAGGCTCAGTACCAGGACTTCCAGCAACTGGTTCCCAGACCCTTACTAGATATCTCCCAAGACAAGACCGGGAAAAGCCTGAAAGACACAGAAATGCATTTGAAATAAAGTCAAGGGTTCCAAGAGTGTGCATCCAAATATGTGGGTGTGTGGGTGATAAATGATATAAAACTTACCAGAGGTACAGAAATGTGTACCATGCAGTTATTGGAATTTCAAGGTTCTTCATGGAGTCATTTTGCCAACCAGAGAGAAAAAGAGCAAAAAATTCAAGAACTTTGTCTCCCACCTATATGGACACTGGCGGTCCTAAGTTTCCTTTGGAGACCTTCTTGACTCCCTAGGAAGTAACCCTAGGC
>NW_007157311.1:0-756 GCF_000164805.1 Carlito syrichta | reverse complement strand
CCATGATCATCAGCAGGTCCCCAGGCTGGGGACAAGGCTCCTACTGTGCCACCTTTTATGGCATTGGGAACAGCTTTTAAAGTCTCATGGTGACAAAGACAGATGGTTAATTGGGATAAGAACTGCCTCACCACTGCCTGGCTCTCACTCTTACACCCCCTGAGCAATGGCCGTGACCTTGGTTGCAACTCATTCAGATGGTTTCTCCTATAGCCACAGCAACAGGAAAAATATGCTAGGTTCTCATTTCAATCTTAGTTTTCACAAATAAATACATTCTTATTAGATTCATATATCTTGTAACTTTAATCCAGTTCCTTGCAGAGACCAGGATACATGGAGTGGAAATGAGAACTTGGTTCCTGCAATAGGGACAGACAGTCTTAACATTCCCTTTCAACACAGAGTGTGACAGGAGAAGGACCTGTTCTCTTACCTTTCATTACATCAGAACATGGCTTTGAGAGAAGATGAACAATTAGAATGTTATCTGCTGGATGAGACATGCTGATCTGGTCAGAACAGCTTTGGGTGTCTGAGGAAAGGAGTCTTCCTGCTTCAGGTAAGAAAGAAGTGTCCAGGTGGCTCTCGAAGGTGACCAAGGACAGATGTCACGTGTGTCTTGTGCAAGAGATGTGTCATGAGCATCCCAAATTTAGTAGTATTACACCCTGTGCAGCACAAACACAAGCTTTTAGCTTCCACAATAGACCATAAAGGAAGATAAACCAACCCATATGTAGGGCCATGAGTCCC
>NW_007157310.1:0-857 GCF_000164805.1 Carlito syrichta | reverse complement strand
AAAAAAAGTAGCTACAGCTATTTTGATGGTGAAAAAGAGAAGGAAAGGGGAGATGCAGAGGAGGAACAGGATGAAGAGAAGTCATGTTTTCACCTGCAAATCCGGGGCTATGATACTTTAGGATGAACTTCAGTATCAGAATTCATTCATTTCACTCAATAAATATTTGTGAGGCCTGGGATAAGTGCTAAACTTATAATAGTGAGCAAAAGAAGCACAATGCCTGCAGTTTGGACCATATAGTCCAGCAGCAAGTATATAAGAAGGTAAGTGGCTTAGGCAGAAGTATGTATCCCTGTGTCTATGGTGTCTTCACCAGTGCATTATGTCTACAGTTTCATGCATAAATAACCTTGCCATTCATATGTCTGTCTCTGGCCCTCTGATTGCTTATACATTCACATCAAATTCTTACCCTGACCTTCCAGAACCTGTACTGCCTGCTGTCTCTAGCAACTGGCAGGTTAGTTTGTAAGCCTGGAATCCCCAGCAGTTCTCTTGCCTTTGAACATTTGACCTAGCCTCTTGTCCCTTTCTGCTGCTATGAAAATCTCTGATAACATGAAACAAAGTGTTTGAACACTAGGCAACACACCAATACATTAGAATTTCTTCTTTCCTAACTTCTACTCTTTTAGAAGGTAGCAGAAACAAGGAAAGGACCAAAAAAAAAAAAAAAAAAAAGAGAGAGAGAGAGAAGAAAAAGAAAAGGCAGGAGGTAGTTACTGTCAGAAGTGTGCTCAAAAGTCAAATAGAGAAAATTTTAAAGCCAAAGGAATAAATCACTTCTTGCTTCAGCCAATAACAAGTCCTTAAGGTTCCAAAGAGCTATATCAGTATTTGTTATTAACTGCTTG
>NW_007157309.1:0-3993 GCF_000164805.1 Carlito syrichta | reverse complement strand
ATCCCTATGTCTATGGTGTCTTCACCAGTGCATTATGTCTACAGTTTCATGCATAAATAATCTTGCCATTCATATGTCTGTCTCTGGCCCTCTGATTGCTTATACATTCACATCAAATTCTTACCCTGACCTTCCAGAACCTGTACTGCCTGCTGTCTCTAGCAACTGGCAGGTTAGTTTGTAAGCCTGGAATCCCCAGCAGTTCTCTTGCCTTTGAACATTTGACCTAGCCTCTTGTCCCTTTCTGCTGCTATGAAAATCTCTGATAACATGAAACAAAGTGTTTGAACACTAGGCAACACACCAATACATTAGAATTTCTTCTTTCCTAACTTCTACTCTTTTAGAAGGTAGCAGAAACAAGGAAAGGACCAAAAAAAAAAAAAAAAAAAGAGAGAGAGAGAGAGAAGAAAAAGAAAAGTCAGGAGGTAGTTACTGTCAGAAGTGTGCTCAAAAGTCAAATAGAGAAAATCTTAAAGCCAAAGGAATAAATCACTTCTTGCTTCAGCCAATAACAAGTCCTTAAGGTTCCAAAGAGCTATATCAGTATTTGTTATTAACTGCTTGCAGGATACCACTGGGGGCTGGGAGGGGGAAATTCAAAGAGCTTGGGCCACATGGTTAGAGTAGCAGTACTTGCTACTTACCAGCTTCCCTCCTTTGCACTTTGAACATTTTTTGTTTTGCTTTGTTTTGTTGTTGTTGTTTTAAAGGCAGAGTCTTGCTCTGCTGCCCAGGCAGGAGTCAAGTGACACAATCATAGCTTACTGCAACCTCAACAACCTACACTCAAGTGATCCTCCTGCTTCAACCTTCCAAGTAGCTAGGACAATAGGCACATGCTACCACACTTCGCTTTTTTGGGGGCGGGGAGAAATGTGTCTCATTATGTTATACAGGCTGATTTTGAACTTCTGGCCTCAAGTGATCCTCCTGCTTCAGCCTCTCAAAGCGTAAGCCACTGCACCTGGCCTCTATGCTCTTTTTAATAATGGGCAATTAGACATCGGAAATCACCCTATACTGTCTGAGAACTGATAATAATTGAGATGACTATGTTTTTCCTTTCTCGCACAGTTGATAGAGTTCAAGTTCATTCTCATGTGTGGAACCAAGAAAGAGAGTAGAATCTAAAAGGTAATTCTTTTTTGCAATAGCACAAATTTTCACCTCCAAGTCTAAAATAATCACTACCTGGCAATCATTCACATATATTAAATTAATCTCCACTTGGTCATATTTAGAAAGCACATGTGATTTTAAAAGTCTTTCCCCTAAAATTAAAGAAAAATCAATGTACATAATAACCAAACAGATCACTCCACTTTCATCATTAAATTAAATTCAATGCAGCATAGAGGCTTAGATAGGAGAATCATATCACAAATATGCCAAATAATTGACTGATCTCATTTAGTTGAATCTGAGGCCAGTTAATCGATTGTGATGTTGTAAGCCATCAACTCTATGTGATGGATGTATCTAGGCTGAGATGTTTCTATTTGTCTTGCATTTTTATGGTCTCTAAATTCACTTACACTTTAAGATGCAATTAAAATACAGCATAATCATGATTTAGAAAACAGCAAGCTTTCAAAAATCTACACAGATGTGGATTCTTAGAAGATCCACTCTGAATTCACCAGCTTTGTGTTTTTCAGAAGACCTCCCCAGTGATCGCCACAGAATTATTAACAAAATCCAAAGTCCCTGTAGTTTCTTAAATGCTTATGAATGATTGGGTTTAAAGGATTTTTGCAGTTTTTATTTGCATTGTAAAACTGACTTCAGCTCTACGTTTAGGGAGAAGTTTTAGAAGCTTTGACATGGCAGTTGCCATAAGCATATTTTCCCTGTGGAGAAACAAAACTCAAATGTGCTAATCAAGGGTGCTTAATATCCCTCAAAATTAATTCTTTGTTACCTGCAGTGGTTTAATTATCCCCCTATGGAAAGCTTGGAAATGCCCTGCATCTTTAAACAGCAGTTGGCCACACATTGGTATTGAGTCAGCAGTCATTTGAAGGTATTTCTTCTGCTCATTGGTCACAGGGAAGCACTCCAAAGAGAGACTAAGACTTCAGATGTCACAATAAAACAGTAAGACACATTTTAACTGGTGGTTTGCAAAATCAGTTTCATTAATGTCATTGTTTCTCAAATAAAATAACCTTCCAGAAAAAAAATATTTATAGCAGTAAAAATGAAGAGAGGGAAAGGGTTGTAATTAATACCATCCATTTCCAACTAACTGCCAACCATGAAGAGGAGCCAGTCAAACCCAACACTTGCCCCACAAGCAAACTTTACAAAAATGTAAAAAATCAAATGTCCTCAGAGGATACTTGTTGAACTGAGAGACAGCTAACAATATTCAAGACTATTCAACTTAAGTAGCAGACTTGAGTGTTATCCAGGAAACTATTGTTTCTTCTGGAATTCTTGAATCAGGCAACTACATGTAGCTGTAAAACACGATGAAAAGCTCTAAATGTAGGACCGTGTCTTTGTTCCAAAGTCAATCGTCTGACAGCAAACTCTATCCACACAATCTAAAGCTGTTACCTAATCACACCATCTCATTGTCTTCACATCACTTATGGGCATCTGAAATCTCCTTTTGGGTTTATTTATTTACTTGTTTATTTTTCTCTTCTCACCTGTAGCTTGTGGGCTTGGAGACAGCAGCTCCTGGGCTGTCTTGGTCACTGTTTCCATGCCTTGGGTAGCACTTGGCATATGTGGCCTATTCAATAAGTCATTGTTAAATGAGAGAAATGCAGGTGTTTGTTTTTGGTTTTTGATGTCAAACTTCTCTCTAACAATCAAAAAAAGATTTTTTCTGGAACCTCAGTTAGGTAAGTGGCTGCATATCTTGGTGTAGGCAACGTGGGTCCCGGGTATTTAATCAGAATTGTGTGTGGAATTGAAGTTATATGTACACACACAAGGCTTCACACTGAAACTGTCCATCTTAGGTGAGTTTGACCAAAATGATTCAAAGTGTAGCCCAAGTTGAGTGCTTGGCATGATTAGCTGACAGCACTTGCAGTGTTACTCATGTTCCTGGGCTGGGATGTTCTCAGCTCCATCCTCATCTATGCTGAATCTATAGATTCTCAATTTTTGTAGATATAATAAGTGCTTATAGACTACCCCTCATATACTTTGAGAATAAGAAAATGCTACAAAGCCAGGTGCAGTAGCATGTGCCTATAGTACCAGCTACTTGTGAGGCCAAGGCAGGAAGATTGCTTGAGTTCTAGATTGTAGTGTGCTCTGCCTGTTGGGTATCTGCACTAAGTTTGGCATCAATACAGTGACTTCCTGGAATCAGGGGACCATGATATTGCCTAAGGAGGAGTGAACTGGCCCAGGGCAGAAATGGAGGATGTCAAAACTCCCATGCTGATTAGTAGTAGGTTCATACCTGTGAATAGCCACTGCACTCCAGCCTAAGCAATGTAGTGAGATTCTATCTCTTCAATAATTTTTTTTTAAATTTCATTATTAAAAAAAGGATTGGGCAACTTAGCAAGACCTTATCTCTACAATAAATAAAAAATTATTTGGGCATGGAAGTGAGTGCCTGTAGTTCCAGCTACTTGGTATGCTGAGGCAGAAGGATTGCCTGAGTGACCATGCCACTGCACTCCAGCCTGGGTGACAGAGTGAGACTCCAACTCAAAAAATAAAAGGAAAGAAAATGGTACAGAGTTACAGAGTGCTTCAGGGAAGATGGACAGCTCAGTGCTGACAGCAGGACCTAAAATGAGCAAACTTAAATACTGATACTTTCATAATTAATGTACACACATACCAGTCTTCCAGCCCTGGAGGTGTGTTACTCTGTGACTTGGACTGAGGAAACCAGTTGAGGAACCCCCTTAACTTTCCCATATTCAGGGCTCCTGGAGGTCAAGTGAGGTTCTACTCACTTCAATTCTTTGAGGCTCCCAGTATATTAAAATAAATAATAACCAAATAGCTCTA
>NW_007157308.1:0-11492 GCF_000164805.1 Carlito syrichta | reverse complement strand
TTTTGAAGTTCTATGCTTAAAGTGATGAGCAGAAGTTAATGAAAAATAGAAAAATACTATATAAAGCTAAAAGCAAAGAGTGAATAAGTCAGCATTGTAATGAACACATGCTATTTAATGGTATGCTGATCATGAAATGAAAAAAAGATCTATCACGTGAACTAAAAATTGAAAGGAACTGTGAATATTCAACATGCTGGTTGCAGAAATTTAAGAAAACACGTGGCATTGAATTTATATAGATTTGTGGTGCTAAAGCAACTGCTAATTATGAAGCAAAGGATAATAACTTCATTAGTGTGCCTGCCAGGGTCATCACTGATGAAAATCTAATGCCAGAACGAGTCAATAATGCTGACAAAAAAAATCACTGCTTTTGTGTTGTTGCTCCAGAAAGACACTGACTGACAACCCCTACAGGAGTTAGTATGCCAAGGACAGAATAACTGTGTGCTAATTCTACAGGGACACATAAGTATAAACTTGCTGTGATAGGCAAAAGATTGTGTCCTCTCTGTGTTCAAGGAGTGAAATTTTTGTCAGTCCATAATTATGGTAACAAAAAGACATGGATCACAGGGATATCTATTCTAATTGGTCTCACAAACATTTTGTGCTAGTGGCTTGTGTTCACTGCAGAAAGCTGCAATGGATGATGACTGCAAGATTTTGTTATTCCTTGATAACTCTTCTGCTCCTTCTCCAGCTTAAATCCTCATAAAAAATAATGCTTATGTTATATACTTTCTCCCAAATGTAACTTTATTTATTCAGCTCTCTGACCAGAGTATCATTGGTTCAGTGAAGTGTAAATATAAAAACACTTTCTTGAATGTACTTCATGTTTGGAGCAGTGAACAGAGACAAGGATGTAAAAGGTTTTTAAAGAGAGGTTAGCCTAAATATGCTGTTGTCAACACATAGAACACAGTGACTAAAGACACAGTTGTGCATCCCTGGCCTGAAACCACGTTCAGTGATGATGATGGACAAAGCAGTGACATTGAACAAACCTGTGTGTAAGTGAGAAAAAATAATGTCTGACCTCCTTACATATGCAAAGACATATTTAGAGTTCATTAGTACGCTGGAAGAAATGTATTTCAAAGAAGATTTTAGTATTGATAAAGAGTCTTCAATTGTTCATTCATTGACTCATGGTAAAATAGCCAAAATGGTTCTGAATCAAGATGAACACGAAGTTGACAATGAAGATGACATTGTTAACACTATAGAAAAAGTGCCTATGATGACATAGAGAAAA
The DNA here is from genome assembly GCF_000164805.1 of Carlito syrichta. Lineage (NCBI taxonomy): Eukaryota > Metazoa > Chordata > Mammalia > Primates > Tarsiidae > Carlito > Carlito syrichta. The sequence continues at coordinate 10,228 of NW_007157308.1, read as the reverse complement.
TTTGTGAGAGCATATTGAAAACTAGTGTAAGCCGGGCTCGGTGGCTCAGCCTGTAATCCCGCGCCTTTGGGAGGCTGAGGTGAGTGGATTGCCTCAGCCCGCGGGTTTGAGACCCGCCTGGGCAGTGAGATCTCATCTCTACAATAAATCAAAAAGTCAGCTGGGTGTGGTAGCGCATGCCTGTAATTCTGGCTACTCGGAAGGCTGAGGCGGAAGGATTGCCAGAGCCCAGCAGGTCGAGGCTGCGGTGGCCGGGGGCGGCCACTGCACTACAGTATGGGCAACAGAGTGAGACTCCAACTCCAAAAAAAAAAAAAAGAGAGAGAAAGAAAAAAAAAAACTAGTGTAGCATGCTTTTAAAACAGAATGATTGGGAGAGGAAAGAGCCCTTCTCCCCCTGAATGTGCTAGACCGGGTGACCAAAACACGGGTTGGCAACGTCATTGTCGAACCACCTTGATCATTCTGTGCCCGACGGTCGCCCTAATTTAGGGTCGTGTGTTCCACGAGCTAATATGCATCTTTGCAGTGGGGCACGAGTGTGGAGGGTGGATGCAGGCCTTGTTGGGAACATGTCTGAAAACAGAATGGAGAAAATAAATGTGGTACATATCCACAATGGAATATTATGCTGCCATAAAGAACATATATATGGATTTTGCAGCAACTTGGATGAATTTGGGGTTGATCATTCTCAGTGATTTATCACAGAAACAAAGAACAGAATTCCATATGTTCTCACTCATTAGCTGACCTTGAACAATTATAATGCTATAAGAAAGTGATTGGCAGTAGTGGCAAACTGTCAAGGAGGAGGGGTGAGATTGGCATTGGAGGGATAAGGTTAAGGGAGTAAGCAGCATAATTTACCCAGCATAACCAGGGTCCCTGAATGGTCAATGTTTGTTTATTTAACACAAATTGTACCCAACATCTCAATAAACAAATTAAAATAAATAAACTAATTAATTAATTAATTAATGAAAGTTGTAAAACATGGGCAACTGAATTTATTTTTTAATTTTTATTATTATAAAGATGGTACATTTCAGGATTGGGTACACAAATGTCCATTATGCAGGGAATGATTTTAAATTAAGTGTATAACACTTTGATGATACCTTCTTTCCTCATTAATAAGTTAGAACACATGGTATAATTCTGCTTTCATCTTTGACAACTACCATGATTCTCACATGAATGGTAAATGTTTTATTCTGCAAAAATTGAAGCTTATTGAGATTCTAGATGTATATCATCCACAGATAACTAAATCTTGAGAAAGCACGTACCTAAGTGTTATTTACAAGACAAAATGTATAATAAATCTTAATAATTTTAGAGCATAATAAAGTATTACAATTTAATACAGCCTTTTCCTTTCTTAAAATTAGTGTACTTTTTTTGGTACCCTCTGTATTTTCTGCTACTTAATTCTAGTTAAATGTTACAGATATGTCATCCTTAGAGAAAAGTCTCCTCTACACTCTTGAAGAAAATATAAGATCACATTTCTCTGATGTTTTTTAAAAATTATATTTTACAAAGTGTATTTCCATTTAATCACCTAGCACTTTTTATACCTAAACCATAATGCTGTACACTGCAAGAAAGACTCAGATAAATCTGATATATTTGTCAACAGGCATTTAAAAGGTGACACACACACACACACAAAACAATTTGGGGCCCAACATATAGAAAACAAAATAATATGGAGATTTACAAAGAAGTAACTATTTTGGCATCTCATTGGCATAAAAACTTAGATAATTGAAAATTCTGGAAAATTGACATTGATCTTAGCTAAAGCAATGTTCAAATCTTGGGAGAAAAACTGGTCAAAGCCTGCTAAAAAATACTAAAAACATCAGAAAGTTTCTAAACACAAGAAAGTGCTAAAATATTATTTGGTTGTGTTATAAGCAAGCTCCAACAGGAGTCTGTGGTCATAAGAAGAAAAATTGCCTAGAGAGAACAGAACATAAAAACGACTTCAAAAATAGGGCAGATATTTTCTGAGACCTCCCATGAAATTATCTCCCATCAATTTGAAAACTCAACTTCTCTGAAAACACAAAGACTATCTTCTCAAGCATAACAGCACTTAATCTTGCAAGTATGAATAGTGTTTCAGGAAACCAGTCTAAAGTTAAGGATTAATTCATATGGTTTAGAGTAAACATGCCAGAACACCTCCTGACTAACAGTTTTCTTTGATTATTAAAAGTTGTCTATTAAAAGACTACCTTGAACCGGAGACGGGGCAAGATGGCGACGGCATAGGTGAACTGGTGAGATTCTCTGAACGTGAGTTCCCAAAAAGGCTATCACTTTACTACCCCCATCCCCCAGCCCACCACCAACCGCGCTGGGGGCAGGCCCGGGAACTTCAGTCCCACGCAAGGCCAGATATTGCGCCCCTCCCCCCACTGCTGCTGTTCTACTCGTGTGTGGAAGTCTCCGGTCCCAGCCCCCTCCAGATCCCTCCCCGGCTGCATTGTCTCCAGCCTGGGCACCCGGCACCAAGCCGCCGGTCACACAGGGAGGCTCTGGGCACCCGCCCCTCAGAGACGCTGGTTCCATTTCTGGCTGAAGTCCTCTGTTGGGTCCCAGCACCACTCTCGCTGTCTAGAGCCTGCCCTTTGGAACTTTGGAGCTCTGGAACTCCGAGCCCACCCTGGCTGAGGCACACAGCATGAGACCCCAAGCCAGAGGACCCAGACAAGCGGAGAAAAACAGATCTGCTTAAACTGCCTTGCCATTCTCCAGGCAGAGACTTCCATTGCCCTGCCCACCTAGCAACAAACTTTATCTCATTTCCTAAGGCCAGGTATTGCAGCGTGCGGGGAAGTTTTGGGTCCCTGCTCCCTCCAGCTTTCTCCCCGGCCCGGCACCCGGCACCGCAGGTCGCACAGGGAGACTCTGAGCGCCCGCCCCTCAGAGACACCGGTTCCATTACTGACTGAATACTCTGTAGGGACCCAGTGCCACTCTCGTCATTTACAGCCTGACTTTTGGAACTTTGGAGCTCTGGAACTCTGGGTCCACCCTGGCTGAGGCACACAGTGTGAGACCCCAAGCCAGAGGACCCAGACAAGCAGAGAAAAACAGACCTGCTTAAACTGCCTTGCCATTCTCCAGGCAGACTTCCATTGCCCCGCCCACCTAGCAACAAACTACCTCAGCTCCTAAGGCAACAGTGTGAAACAGGAGACAAAGCCCCACCCCTATGCTGCAACGAAAAACAAAAGGGAGAGGCTGGAATCGGAGATCACAGAAGTGACTCTAGTTTGATTGCTTATTTTGACCTATGATTTTATCATTGAAACTGTTGGTCTAGATTACGTTTGGTGTTTACCTTCTGACTTATACTGTTTCTTGATTTTTTTGGCCTGTCTCTGTTTAGCTATCAGTATTCTTTAGGGAATCTTTCTTACCTGTCTTTTTTCACTTCTTCCCAGCCCTGTGTCTCTCTCTCACCTGATAGTTGGTATGTATATCTGTTTTCCCTCTTGCACTTCTCCCTTTCGCTTATTTTGACTTATGATTTTATCATTGTAACTGTTAGTTTAGATCACGTCTGTTGTTGACCTTCTGACCTACACTGTCTCTCGATTTTATTGACCTGTCTGTGTAGCTATCAGTACTCCTTAGGCAATCTTTCTTACGTGTCTTTCTTCACTTCTTCCCGATCCTGTGACTGTTTTTCACCTGATAGCTGGTATGTATATCTGTTATCCCTCTCGCACTTCTCTCTTTCGCTCATTTTGACTTATGATTTTATCATTGTAACTGTTGGTTTAGATCACGTTTGTTGTTTACCTTCTGACTTACACTGTTTCTCGATTTTATTGCCCTGTCTCTGTGTTGCTTCAGTACTCTTTAGTACTATGTAGCTATCAGTACTCTTTCTTACGTGTCTTTCTTCACCTCTTCCCAGCCCTGTGTCTCGTTCTCACCTGATAGATGGTATGTATATCTGTTTTCCCTCTCGCGCTTCTCTCTTTCTAACTCCCTATTGACCCCCCCTTCCTCCATTATTTTCCTCTTCTATATGCCCCCTTTTTAAATCTAGGGACCAAGACTGCAAACTGCTGAATAGACAGACTGTAAAGCAGAGGGAAAAGTGAACAAAACCAGAAGACCCTCATAAGGAAGAACAGGTCATTGCAGAAGAGAAATAAAAGCAACCCCACCTTCCCTCAAAAACAGAATTGAAGAGGGGGAGGGAAAGGGGTAAAGGGAGAAAAATCTACAGAAATGAAGAAAAACCAAAAGAAGAGTATGGGTCTCTCCCAGACGCCTGGGAGAGCAGACACTGAGAAAATTGACTTTGGAATACAAACAATGAAAAGTCCCCAGAATGAAGGGTCTCAAAATGCAAATGTAGATATCAAAACAATAATGGAGAGATTAAAAAGAATTGAGGAGACACAAGAAGAAACTAGGAAGGAGCTGATATCTGAGATAACAGTAATAAAGAATACTGTGAATGAAATAAATAACAAATTGATAAGCATGGAAAGCAGAATTACCCAAGCAGAAGAAAGAATCTCAGAGCTTGAGGACCAAAATATAGAAATAACCCAAACTCTTAAAAACACAGAAAATAAGCTAAAAAAGACAGAACAAAACCTTCAAGAGATGAGTGACTACCTCAAGAGGCCTAACCTAAGAATAATCGGACTCCCTGAGGCAGAAAGAGAAACAGAGACCACATTGGAACAAACTTTCCACGAGATCATTCAAGAAAATTTCCCTTATCTAATCAGTGATACAAAAATTCAAACACAAGAGATTCAGAGAACCCCCGCAAGACAACAAATGAGAAGACCAACTCCTAGACACATAATAATTCGCCTAAATAAAGTAGGCACAAAAGAAAAAATCCTAAAGGCAGCAAGAGAAAAAGGCCAGATCACCCACCATGGAAGACCAATCAGAATAGCAGCAGATTTATCTGCAGAAACCCTGCAGGCTAGGAGAGCTTGGAGCCCTATCTTCAAAGTCCTAAAGGATAAACAATTTCAACCAAGAATAACCTACCCAGCCAAGCTAAGCTTCATCAGTGAGGGAGAATTAAAATCTTCCCCAGATATCCAATCCCTAAGAACTTATGCAGCCACAAAACCATCTCTACATGAAACACTCAAGAAAAGTACTAAACACAGAAGAAAAGGAAAAAAGAACAACGTTCTTCACAAGAGTACAGGGAAAAGAATAAAATATACACGAACCAACCCCAAAAGCAAAAGAAAGACAAAAAAAAGAAAAAAGAAAAAACCAAGTGGAAGAACAATAACTCAATAAGAACTCCATGATAGGGATGAACTCTCACATTTCAATAATTAGTCTGAATGTGAATGGACTAAACGCACCACTGAAAAGACATAGAATGACAAAATGGATAAAATATCACCAGGCAACAATATACTGCCTTCAAGAGACCCATCTCACTAGAAAGGACATACACAGACTCAAAGTAAGAGGATGGGAAACAAATTTTCAGGCGAATGGAACACAAAAGAAAGGAGGAGTCGCGATCCTAATTTCAGACAAAATACCATTTAAGCTATCAAAAATTAAAAAAGATACAGAGGGCCACTACATAATGATAAAAGGTTCACTCCATCAACAAGAAATATCTATCCTAAACATATATGCACCCAACATAGGCGCACCAACATTCATAAAGCAACTGCTAGGAAAACTAAAGAAAGACATTAACTCTAACACCATAATAACTTGGGACTTTAATACACCACTCACAACCTTAGACAGATCATCAGGACAAAAAAATCAGCAACGAGATCCAGAACCTCAATGAGACTCTGGACCAAATGGACTTAATTGATACCTATAGAACACTCCATCCAAAGACCACAGAATACACATTCTACTCATCACCACATGGAACATATTCTAAGATCGACCACATAATTGGACACAAATCAAGTATAAGCAAATTTAAAAGGACTGAAATTCTACCATGCACCTTCTCGGACCACAGTGGAATAAAAATAAACATTGACACCAACAAAGTCCCCCCAAAACCCACAAAGACATGGACACTAAACAGCATGATGCTAAATAACTCCTGGGTCAATGATGACATCAAAATAGAGATCAAAAGATACCTGGAAACAAATGAAAATAAAGAAACATCTTACCAAAATCTCTGGGATGCCTTAAAAGCTGTAATAAGAGGGGAATTTATATCCCTACAAACACACATGAGGAAAATGGAAGGAACAGAAATTGACAACCTAACAAGCCACCTAAAGAAGCTGGAAAAGCAAGACCACAAAAACCCTAATTTCAGCAGAAGAATCCAGATCACCAAAATAAAAGCCCAAATCCAGGACATAGAAGACAAAAAGATAATACAAAAAATCAATGAAACAAAAAGCTGGTTCTTCGAAAGGGTAAACAAGATTGATGGTCCCCTAGCTAGACTGACCAAGAAAAAACGAGAAAAAAACCAAATAAGCATAATCAGAAACACAAAAGATGAAGTCACATCTGACCCTGAAGAAATACAAAAGATCATTAGAGACTACTACGTACACTTGTATGGAAACAAACTTGAAAACCAGAAGGAAATGGAAGACTTTCTGACATCACACAACCTACCTAGGTTGGAACAAGAAGAAATTGAGACCCTAAAAAAACCAATAACAATCAAGGAAATCGACCACGTAATAAGAAAACTTCCTACAAAAAAAAGCCCTGGTCCAGATGGCTTTCCAGCAGAATTCTACAAGACATTTAAGGAGGAGCTGATACCAATCCTACTGAAGGTATTCCAGGCGATTTAAAAAGATGGAACTCTCCCCAAATCATTTTACGAAACCAACATCACATTGATACCCAAGCCAGGTAAAGATCCAACAAAGAAAGAGAACTACAGGCCAATATCTTTGATGAACATAGATGCTAAAATTCTCAACAAGATCCTAGCAAACCAGATTCAGCAATACATCTCAAAAATCATCCATCATGACCAAGTAGGCTTCATTCCTGGCATGCAAGGCTGGTTCAATATTCGTAAAACCATAAATGTAATTACATACATCAACAGATGTCAAAACAAAAACCACATGATCATATCACTAGATGCAGAAAAAGCTTTTGATAAAATCCAGCACCCCTTCTTGATAAAAACCCTTGAACATCTAGGCATACGGGGAACATACCTCAAAATAGTAAAAGCCATCTACGAGAAACCCACAGCCAGCATACTCCTAAATGGACAAAAATTGGAACCAATTCCCCTGAAAACTGGAACTAGACAAGGATGCCCACTCTCTCCCCTCCTGTTCAACATAGTATTGGAAGTCCTGGCTAAAGCAATCAGAGAAGAGGAGGCCATCAGAGATATTCAAATAGGAAAAGAGGAAGTCAACTTATCTCTCTATGCAGAATGATATGATGGTGTACCTTGAAAACCCAAGAGAATCTGTCAAAGGTCTCGTTTACATTGATAAAAGTCTTTGGAAAAATCTCAGGATACAAAATAAATGTACAAAAGACAATCGCATTTCTCTACACCAATAATAAACAAACAGAAACCCAAATAAAAAACACAGTTCCATTCACAATAGCCACAAAAAAAATGAAATACCTTGGCATCTTCCTAACCAGACACGTGAAAGACCTTTACAATGACAATTACAAAACACTGCTCAAAGAAATCAAAGCTGACATGAACAAGTGGAAAAATATCCCATGCTCATGGATCGGAAGAATCAACATTGTGAAGATGTCCATCTTACCTAAGGCAATCTACAAATTCAATGCAATACCCATTAAATTACCAACAACATTCTTCTCAGACCTAGAAAAAACAACACAGGAATTCATATGGAAACATAAACATCCAAGAATAGCCAGAACAATCCTCAGCAAAAAAAATAAAGCAGGTGGTATCACAATACCAGATTTCAAACTTTACTATAAAGCTACAATCATCAAAACAGCTTGGTATTGGTACAGGAACAGGCATATAGATCAATGGAACAGAATTGAGATTCCAGAAGCAAAACCTCAATTTCTCAACCAACTCATCTTCGACAAAGCCCCCACCACCTACCAATGGGGAGAGGAGAACCTATTCAGTAAATGGTGCTGGGAAAATTGGCTGACCACATGCAGAAGATTGAAACAGGACCCCTATCTATCCCCATGCACAAAGGTTAACTCCAAATGGATCAGAGACCTAAATGTAAAACCTCAAACCATAAGAACCTTAGAAAAGGAAGGAAATACTCTCATGGAAATCGGAACTGGCATCCAATTCCTGTACAAAACCCGAAACCCACAGGACTTAAGAGAGAAGATAGACAAATGGGACCTTATTAAACTGACAAGCTTCTGCAAAGCCAAAGAAACCATCAAGAGAGCAGGAAGACAGCCTACAGACTGGGAAAAAGTATTTGCCAACTCTAGGTCTGACAAAGGCTTAACATCCTGGATCTACAAGGAACTGAAGCGTACTGAAAAGAAGAAAACAAACAACCCCATTATAAAATGGGCAAAAGACATGAACAGACACTTCACAAAAGAAGACATTCGAGCAGCCAACAAACACATGAAGAAATGCTCAACCTCACTAATCATCAGGGAGATGCAAATCAAAACCACACTGAGATACCACCTAACTCCAGTCAGAATGGCAATTATCAACAACTCAAAAAATAACAGCTGCTGGAGAGGGTGTGGTGAAAAGGGAACACTTCTACACTGTTGGTGGGAGTGTAAACTAGTGCAACCTCTGTGGAAAGCAGTGTGGCGATTCCTAAAAGCTCTAAAAATTGACCTTCCATATGACCCTGCAATCCCCCTACTGGGAATATACCCTGAAGAACACAAATCACTCTATAAAAAAGATACCTGCACACGTATGTTTATCGCAGCATTGTTCACAATAGCAAGAACCTGGAAACAACCATGCTGCCCATCAAAAGAGGACTGGATTAAAAAACTGTGGTACATATACACGATGGAATACTACGCAGCCATAAAAAAGAACAAAATCATGAATTTCGCTGCAACCTGGATGGAACTAGTGTCTATAATACTGAGTGACCTCTCACAAAAACAAAAATCCGAATATCACATGTTCTCACTCATATAATGGACCTTGAACATCCAATGCAATACTATGAGAATATGACGGATGGTACTGGGAAACTATGGGGGGGAGGGGGATGGGATTAACAGTAGCAAATATCTGTCGGGGGATGGGAAAACACTTCTTATCTACATGGTGCCTGAATGAAACATCATTGTACACCTAACCCTTAACTGTACCCCACAAAACCATAATAAAAAATACTGATTAATGAAAAAAAATATATAGATATACACTTATGTAAAACAAGCAAAGCAAAAACAAGCCATAAGTATTGAGACCCTTTTCATACTAATGTAAAGGCTTATGTTCATTTGTTTATATAAGAATAATAAGATTTTTTTCTGTCCTGAATGAATGAAATCTCTAAGCCTAGAGGGTTTATAACAATACAATGAATTTGTATTACTGTTGCTATGGATACTCATTTCCTTGATGTGGGCTATAAAAATGATCCAATCATGCTGAAAGACCATATACTATTAGTAAAGAATACTTTTACCCCATAAGCTACACTATTTTCATATACATGATTTGGTTTTATATATATATTTTAAATCCATTAACTTATATAGTTAGGGACTTCTACCACTCTAAGTTTAAATCTGGATTTTGAAGTGCAAAATAAAAAAAAATCAGCCAAAAAAAAAAAAAAGAAAAAGAAAATGACTGATGGTACTGGGAAACTATGGGGGGGAGGGGGATGGGATTAACAGTAGCAAATATCTGTCTGGGGATGGGAAAACACCTCTTATCAACAGGGTGCCTGAATGAAACATAATTGTACACATAACCCTTAACTGTACCCCACAAAACCATAATAAAAAATATTGATTAATAAAAAAAGAATACTAATCTCTTTATGACATAGAATATGTGTCTCATAACCAAGCACCTGAATAATCAGTGACTAATATTTTTGAAAAAACACCCCACCCTAGTAGTCTTTGCTTAACCTGAAAATGTGTCTCATGAATATAACTCTTTGTGACTTACATTGCCAAATAATCATTGTGTATAATCTCCCTCAATATTCTCTTTTTTACACAAAATATGTCTCGTCCCAACCACCTGAATAATCAGTGATTAACC
>NW_007157307.1:0-3918 GCF_000164805.1 Carlito syrichta | reverse complement strand
TGCCTGGTGTGACCTGGGGTGCTGGGCTCTTTAACCAGGGGTTCAGGAAACTGGGGGCCCAGGAGTCCTATATGCCCAGGTGTGGCAGGACACTGAGAGTTAACCAAATCTGATGTCACATTTGGTCTGCTCCTGCCTCTCTGTGTGTCCTTGGACAATTACCCATCTCTCAGAGCCTCACCAAGTCAACTGTGAAGTAGGGATCATAAATGTATCTAACTCAAAGTCGTGATGATTAAATACAATACAAGAAAATCTCTCAGCAACAAGACTGCTATAGAATAAGCACTCATCCTTATTATCACCAGCATGAGGCCACTCCCAGGACAAGGCAGGATTTTATTGTTTCTACAAAAATTTTTCATGCTCAGAACAAAGAAAAAACAATAATTACATAAGAATAATAAGGTTGATATTAACCAAAATCTTAAGAGAGAAGCAATACTGTTTGTCAAACATCATTCTAGATTAGTCTTCTATGCACACATAGAATAGATAGAAAATAATTTTAACAAGGTGATTTTTAATAACAGATGTTATTGCATTTAGTTCAATTATTTAACTGAAGAAAATGAAATGAAACTAAAGGAATTGTTGAACGACTGGTGTGTCATTTCTAAGAGACTAACAATTGAGAAAATTAATTACAAGCAATAATGCTTACAAGCAATAATTAATGTTGTTGAATCATTCTGGGTTTTTTTTCTTTAAATTTTTTATTTAAAGATGTGGGGTACAATTCAGGGTTAGGTATACACATGTTCATTATGTGATACCCTTGTTGATGAGGTGTGCCCTCCCCCAGCAGATTCCCATTACAGCCAATCCTGTCCTCCCATTTTTTAACTACATAGTTTTTCTATTCCCTTAATGACATAGACAAGGCATTTTAAGAGTTTCATGTTCTACCACTGAGTCAGCAAGGGACTTAGACAAAACATTTTCTATTCAATTTTATATCAGGATGAAATTGCAAATACCAGAAAAAAATAGCATGTTGACTTGAATTCCCACCAAATGACTCATCTTGTCAAAATGAAGCAAATGTGGAAAATTCTTGATGCTTGGCATGAGGAGAGAGGCACAGCGGTCTAGAGAAAGGGGGCCGAGAGTGCTGGGAAAGTGCCAAGATGTGGAGCCACGAAGCCCACAGCACCTGTAGGCCAGCTGGTTTCTATGTCTGGTGTGTTTGAGCTGTGGGTAAGAAGGAAGCCAGCAAGGTGCCAGCACGACACAGGGCTGGACCTCCAACCCAGGGTTTTGTGCCCCAGGGACATGGCCTAACTGTGTGTTCATCATGCCTTTTTATTATCTGTATTTCTGTTGCTTTGGCATCTTTGGGCTGTGCTGACTCTGGAAGGACAGTCCTCCTTAAGGCTAGTGAGTTCCTAGAGATATTAAAGGACTTACTTGCAATTTGTATTTCATATGCAAATGAACCAATCCATACATCACACTCTGGGCCCTGATCAGGCCAAGGCCAAGTAGCAAGCAACTATAGACATTCCTCATACCCCAAAGCCCACTGAAATTATACAAACCAGTCAAATACTAAGCTGGCTTACCCTGCCTTGCCTGAATTTCCCTGTGGAAACCATAAAGAAGGCTCTTGGCCCTGTTTTTCTCTTACCTCTTTTCCTCCTGACCGATCCTGGTTCTTCCCTGTGTGGTTTCCCATGACATGGCATGCCCTCTTCTCCTGGAAACTATGAGAAACAAGCTGTCTTTAATGGCTGTTATCTCCTGATCTGTTAAGTTCATTATACCTGAGGAATAATAAAATCTACATTTTAAAACATACTGCCCCTGCTGCACCTGGGAGTAGAATGTTGGAGGACGGATGCCCCTTGGTCATCGGAGTGATACAAAGAGCCCTGCCTGAGTCCAGCCAGGACCTGTTTTGGGACCACAGCCTATTACCAGACACAGAAAACTCTGGTCCCTGGGCAGGGGTCCCTGACTCTGAGAAGCAATACCTAGTATTTCCTCCAGCTCAGGCAGGGCCCAACCTGTGAGATGAGCCAGCCACAGGGTAGACACCATGCTACAAAAGCACTCTGACTCTCTCTGAGAGATGAATTTGATTTCCAGGTAAAATGCAAGCAGTCACAGACGAAATGGAACCAGAAAAGCTTCCAACTGGGGCTCTTATATATGGATTTCTGACCTGGCCGTCCTTATCCTAAGGGCACACAGTGTTGCTGAGACCTTAGTGGGTTCACACAAATTGAATTAAATTTCACACTCTTGTCACATCCACAGAGAAATTTCATTATCCAGACAGTAATGATATATGTAAATCAATTAGACTTTCTGCTTTTGTAAATATAATGGGCATTTTGATCATTTGGGTAGAATTTCAATTCAGCAAATTTGTTTCACCTTCTATTCACCGTCCAGCAAAATGGAAATTCCAAGCCACACACAAAAAGACACAGGATTCTTGGTCTCAGGGGCAACCTGGGTCTATAGAGAGAGAGAGAGATGCACATATGTGGGAACAGCACAGTCCAGCTGTGCAAGTAAGTGTTGTCACAGCAACGCAGGCGCTCAGGGGACAAGAAAGCATGCAGTGCCTTCTGGCCTGTGTTTTCCAGCTGTGTGACCCACAGCACTTAATACTTTGTCAGAGCACCGTTTCTGGAATGATTTTATTGTCAAGGGTGCTTTCTTTTTTTTTTTTTGAGTTGGAGTCTCACTCTGTCACCCAGACTGGAGTGCAGTGGCCGCTCCCAGCCACCGCAGCCTCGCCTGCTGGGCTCCGGCAATCCTTCCGCCTCAGCCTTCCGAGTAGCTGGAATTACAGGTGCGCGCTACCACGACCAGCTAATTTTTTGATTTATTGTAGAGATGAGGTCTCGCCAAGTTGCCCAGGCGGGTCTCAAACCCGCGGGCTCAGGCAATCCACTCACCTCAGCCTCCCAAAGGCACGGGATTACAGGCTGAGTCACCGAGCCCGGCTAAGGATGCTTTCTTATGAACCTCCTGAGGGCTGGAGTTAATCTGTGGGAGCGGGGTCATTCAGAAAATTTAAGCTAGCGAATAACACTTTGGGCCAAAATCCTGGTGTGGCTCTCAACTGACACCAAGAGCTGACCTGGCAAAGCATCCCCAGATGAATGGGGCAGTTGTAGTGGCTGGGGCAAGCATCTTTCTGCTGCACTTGCTCTGCACTCTGCACACATGTACACAGCACAGACTGGTAAAACAAAAACAAAAACCAGGCTTCCCATTCCATAGCAGTAAATATGTTCTTGCAGCCAATATGCACACACTCATATTTAGTAAAGTAGAATCTAGGAATAGCTGTTTAGACAGTCAAGTGCCTCATTCCTGCCCCCAAGGCATCATGATGGAAACGCTGCAGTCCTCTGCTCCTAACCTCAAGATCAGTGTTCTGTCGGCAGATTTGTTTCTCCTAATCTCTCTAGTGCATCCACTCATAGGTTAAGTGAGCATTCATGGGCTTCTGTCTCCCTTCAGCAGACACTCACTGAGCACCACATCTAAGGCCCAGACTTGCATGGGGTGGGAGATAAAAAGGCTGTCTGCTTTCTACTCTCCAGGTGGTGGCTACACTGGGGCCACATCGTGCTGTTCCTTTGACAGTCTCCTAGAGGTAGGTCCTCTCTGTAAGTATCTGATTCTGTTTTCTTTTTAGAAAATGTTCTCCGTACATGGGGAATTCAACAGACCTTCTGCTTTGGGCTTTCCTTCTTGTCATCAGCTTCATGCGATGATGATTTGCCCAACTCTTCTTGGATTTGCAAAAACTGAACTCTCATGAGCTTGAACTCCACAAACTCAGAATATAGACTACTGGACAAAAGTTGAGCTGAGTTATATGAATACATTATTTTCAGGGGGGAAAAAAGTTCCTAGCCAAATGACGGTGATGTCAAGTTGCAGGCAATGTTG
>NW_007157306.1:0-684 GCF_000164805.1 Carlito syrichta | reverse complement strand
TCATATACAGAACACTACACGTCCTGTTACGGAGAATAAGAATTTTTGCTTACACAAGTCTTCCATCCCAGAAATCTACAGAGTGTCTTGCGAAGAGATAAGCACCAATCAGGTTTTGGAAGTAGGAATCTGGATAATGGGAGTCCTCATATACAGGAAATTGCACTGCCTATTGCTAAGGAATAATAAGGAATCTGGTTTACACGTGTCCTCAATCCCCAAAAATACTTCAGAGTGTCTTGATAAGGGCTAAACATTAATTTGGGTATTTGAAGCATAATCTAGGGAAAGAAATCCTCATATACAGTCTATTTCATGGACATTTCCCAAGAAAGTATGAGGAATCTGTCTGACATGTGTTCTCATCCCCTAGAAACTAAACGGCGTCTTCCTAAGGGCTAAAGAAGCATCAGGGTTTTGACGCATGTATGTGGGAAAGGTAGTACTCATATACAGGCAAGTACATGGCTGTTGCTAAAAATAAGGAATCTGTGTTATACGAGTCCTCAGTCCTGAAAATCTACAGGGCATCTTGCTGACTGCTAAAGAAGAATCAGGGATTCGAGGCATGAATGTGGGTAATAACAGACCTCATATACAGGAAACTACATGGCCTCTTCCTAAGAAAAAAGAAGAAATCTGTTTTTCACGGTTCCTCTATCAAAAATCTAAATGGCATGTTCC
>NW_007157305.1:0-541 GCF_000164805.1 Carlito syrichta | reverse complement strand
TTTAAAAGATGAACCATGCTTTCCCTGGGAGGCTCCTGGGCACATCACCTGTCCCCTGCTCAGCCAAGGAGAGACACCAAAAGCCCAGCACTATTCATGATTCCATGCCTGTTCAGTTACTGGCTCCCATCCCTTTTCTTTTCCCCACATAAACATACAAGCTCCCCTGAGTTTTGTCCTATGCCCAAAGCAAAGGAGAAATACACGTGAGAAAAAATAATTTTGTTTTTTTTTTTTTTTTTTTTTTTTTTGAGTTGGAGTCTCACTGTCGCCCAGACTGGAGTGCAGTGGCCGCTCCCGGCCACCGCAGCCTCGACCTGCTGGGCTCCGGCGATCCTTCCGCCTCAGCCTTCCAAGTTGCTGGAACTACAGGCGCGTGCTACCACACCCGGCTAATTTTTTTTTTGATTTATTGTAGAGATGAGGTCTTGCTGCCCAGGCGGGTCTCGAACCCGCAGGCTCAGGCAATCCACTCACCTCAGCCTCCCAAAGGCGCGGGATTACAGGCTGGAATCACCAAGCCCGGCTGAAAAAATAATTT
>NW_007157304.1:0-429 GCF_000164805.1 Carlito syrichta | reverse complement strand
TCCAAGTTGCTGGAACTACAGGCGCGTGCTACCACACCCGGCTAATTTTTTTTTTGATTTATTGTAGAGATGAGGTCTTGCTGCCCAGGCGGGTCTCGAACCCGCAGGCTCAGGCAATCCACTCACCTCAGCCTCCCAAAGGCGCGGGATTACAGGCTGAGCCACCAAGCCCGGCTGAAAAAATAATTTTGAATTGGCAGAACATGTTCTTGGAGGGGGAAAGCTAAGAAAAAAAAATGACTACACCATGTGCTGAAGGGATAACTTCCCTTATCTCATCATTTGAGAAAAAAAGAGGTTTTATGGTAATATTGAAAATTCACAAATGATCATTCATAAAGTATCTCTGCAAAAGAAACCTCAGGAAGCCAGGCCATCAAAAGCTGGCAGCTGAAGCTACACAGTGAACTTGTCCACTGGATCAAGGAT
>NW_007157303.1:0-434 GCF_000164805.1 Carlito syrichta | reverse complement strand
CTGATTTAACTAGGTGACTTAACTAGCTTGCCTGCTGGCTAGCCAGCTGACTTAACTAGAAAGCTACCCAGATACGCAGCAGGCTAGCAAGCTGACTAAACTAACTGACTTAACTAACTAGCCAGCTGACTTAACTAGCTGACTTAAATAGCTAGCTACCTAACTAGCCAGCTGACTGGCCAACTGACATAACTAGCTCACTTAACCAGTTAGCCAGCTGTCTAGGTAGCTACTTAACTAGTTCACTTAACTAGTTAGCCAGCAGGGTGGCCAGTTGAATTAACTAGTTGATTTTACCAGCTAGCCAGTTGGCTAGCCAGCTGACTTAACTAGCTAGCTACATAGCTATCCAACTGGGAAACCAGCTGAATAACTAGCTGACTTAACTAGTTAGCCAGCTGGCTAGACAGATGGATTAACTAGCTTGCTAACTA
>NW_007157302.1:0-748 GCF_000164805.1 Carlito syrichta | reverse complement strand
TAGCTAGCTACATAGCTATCCAACTGGGAAACCAGCTGAATAACTAGCTGACTTAACTAGCTAGCCAGCTGGCTAGACAGATGGATTAACTAGTTTGCTAACTAGCTATCCAGTTGGCTAACCAGTTGACTTAAACATTTGGCTTAACCAGTTAGCCAGCTGGCTAGCCAGTTGACTCAACTAGTTGACTTAACTAGTTAGTCATCTGGATAGCCAGCTGACATAAATAGCTCTCTACCTAGCTAGCTGGCTAGCCAGTTGACTTAACAAGCTAACTTAACTAACTAGCAAACTGACATAACTATCTGACTAAAGTAGTTAGCTACCTAGATAGCCAACTGACATTACTACCAGAAATAACTAGCTAGCTACCTACCTAGATATCTAGCAAGTTGACCGACTAAACCAGCTGACTTAATTAGCTAGCTAGCTGACAGCTCGATGAATTAACTATCTACCTTACTAGCCAGCTGACTTAATTAGCTGAAATAACTAGCTACCCAGCTGTCTAGCCATTTGTCTTAACTAGCTATTTAACTAGCTAGCGAGCTGTATATCCAACTGACTTAACTAGGTAACTTAACTAGCTAGCCAGTTGGGTAGCCAGCTGGCTAGCCAGCTGACTTAACTAGATATCAGCCATGATAGGCAGCTGGCTAGCCAGCTGACTAAACTAGCTGACTTATCCGCTAGCCCACTGGTTTAACTAGCTGACTTAACTAGCTAGCTACCTAACTAGCCAGCTGAA
>NW_007157301.1:0-778 GCF_000164805.1 Carlito syrichta | reverse complement strand
TAGCAAGCTGACTTATCTAGCTAGCTACCTGCATAGCCAGCTGGCTAGACAGCTGACTTCATTAGATGACTTGACCAGCTAGCCAGTTGGCTAGTCAGGTGACTTAACTAGCTGATATCACTAGCTAGCTGGGTAGCTATCTAACTGACAACTAGCTAGCTGCCTAACTTGCCAGTTGACTAGCCAATTCTCTTAACTACCTGAATTAACCAGCTATCCAGCTGTCTAACCAACTAACTAAACTAGCTAACTCCCTAGCAAGGCAGCTGCCTAGCCAGCTGATTTAACTAGCTGACTTAACTAGCTAGTTACCTAGCAAGCCAGCTAACGTAAATAGTTAGCTAACTAGCTAGATACATATCTTGCCAGGTGACTTAAATTGTTACCTAACTAGCTAGCTACCAGCTAGCAAGCTGACTTAAATAGTGAGTTACCTAGCTAGCTAGCTGTCTTCACTAGCTTGCTAACTAGTTACCTTACTCATTATCTAACATGCTAGCTAGGTGACTATCTTATGTAACTCGTTAGTTAATGAGCTAACTAGCTGACATAACCAGCTGACTTAAATGATTAGCTA
The DNA here is from genome assembly GCF_000164805.1 of Carlito syrichta. Lineage (NCBI taxonomy): Eukaryota > Metazoa > Chordata > Mammalia > Primates > Tarsiidae > Carlito > Carlito syrichta. The sequence goes on along the minus strand of NW_007157301.1, from coordinate 201 downwards.
ACTAACTAGTTAGCTGACTCATCCAGCTGACTTAACTCGTTAGCTAAGGAGCTAGTTAGTCTACTCAACCAGCTGACTCAACCCGTTTGCTAACTAGCTAGCTTGCTGACTCAACCAGTTGTCTTAACCCGTTAGTTACCCAGCTAACTATCTGACTCAACCTGCTGACTTAACCCATTAGCTAAGTAGGTAGCTAGCTGG